>NW_026653143.1:0-15991 GCF_009828535.3 Hylobates moloch
TGGCCAGAAATTTCTAAAAGAAAAGAAAGAATTTTCACTTAAATAATAATTATGAAAACATTATAAATATATTAAAATTGAAAACCACTATTTGCAGTACCAAAAACTTTCATAAATTGTTTATAATTTTGATATAAATGAACTCTTCAGCGTTTGTACTTAGTACTTTTATTCTTCTTCTCATGTTAATAAAGAAATCTTAATTCTTGCATTATAATAGTTACCCCAATTGACTGAATAAACACAGTAAGGATTTAAATAAGTTTCCTGATACTGTGCATTCATTCCTCCAGATACTGTGACTAAATCAATCTATTTTTGTACTATATTTCTCAGAGTTGGAGATTTAGAAGAGAAATGAGAGGTTGTCATTTGGAAATAAATGACATGGAAGCTACAGATTGGGTTTTCTGGGCACCACACCATTCTTTAACTAGATAAGCCCTCACTTTTATCTGATTCGGTTTTGGTGGAATAACAGTGGTCCTGACCAGGTGACATAGACTCGTCTCTCTCTGCTACTCCCTACTAAAAACAACTATCAACTCTGGGATTAATGAAAGACAAAAGCAATGGAGAACTCTGAAAGCTGGAAAGAGAAAGATGAAATTGTCTGGGACCCTAGCATCAGAGATCAACCAAGTGTTCCAGTGAGCATCTTACGTTCCCCACACGACACAAGAAGGTGACCTAAGCCTGCTGTTTCCCTGCACCCGACCTGGCAATAGGAGGAGCCCAGCAAAGCTCACTCCTGTTCTGTATTGAAGGGGAGTCCCCTCCGCAACACCAGGCAAGGCTGGTACCACTGGCAAGGATGATCTACCAGGAGACTTGCTACCAATACAGCCAGAGGAAGTGCTTCCTTCTCATACCAAGAGACATCAGGGTGCATGTGGGTGAGGAGGATCAGCAAAGGAACCCAATGACTACCAGTGCACCACCCAGGGTCCTCTTTGCCCTGAGGGCATGAGACTCACTTCCCCATCCAGAGACACAGGATTGAATGGATTCTTAGTGTTCTTTGCACATAGTAGAGCAGTGAACAGTAACAAATGTCAGATAACTGCAATAATATGGAGGAATTGCACAAATATCAGATAGGAGTGAAAAACACAGACATGAAATTCACACTGTATGATTCCCTTTATATAAATTCAAAAGCAGGCAAACGTTATTTATAACATTAAAAGTCAAGATAGTGTTTTGGAGAGGAGTCAGGGTAAGTGATGAGGGCACACACAGGGGTGGAACTGCTAGAGCTGGAAACTTTTATTTCATGATGTGACTTGTATCACATGAGTTCATTCACTTTGTGATCAGTCTGCACGAGCAGATCACATCATGCCTGATAAAATTAGATAGCAAAATTTATTGTGGATTCAAAGCATTTATAGAAGCATGGTTTTCCATGAAAAGCAAAAACTGAAAACAATCAAAAGTACATTAGTAGTATATGAATTTTAAAACATTATTAAGTCAATCAATTAAATATTACATAAACTTGAAAACATATAAGCTAAATATATATACCCACACCATATGGATGATTTCTGCAAATATATTATCGACCGAAATAAGCTTTTCATAAAGTGTTTAAAACATTTACATCTTACCATTTCTTCTTCATTTTCTATAGAAAGCAGACCAGAGTTCTTCGAAGCACAGGCCAGCAAACTCTCTTCCCAAGTTCTTTTTTCCTTACCAATGTAATAACAACTGTTGGAATATGTAATCCACTCCCCAGGACAATGGCCACAATGATGTGCTAAATAAAGATACGAATTACTATCTAGACAATATGAATTTTTAAAAATGAAAATTAGTTTACATATTTGCAACAGTATAAACATATATGTGCTTAACATATTTATGCATCCTTACAGGCTTATAAATATATGCTTTTTAATAACCGAGTCAGTCATACACACATGCACAGACTAGGGTTAGCCTCTCATCCCCTAATTGTGTTCCCATTTAAAGCAAACCAACAAACAAAAATACACTCTACACATGTCTTGAACATCACTGATACACAACTGCTTTTTTAGGATAGTAAAATTATTTAT
The DNA here is from genome assembly GCF_009828535.3 of Hylobates moloch. NCBI lineage: Eukaryota > Metazoa > Chordata > Mammalia > Primates > Hylobatidae > Hylobates > Hylobates moloch. Next base: position 2,067 of record NW_026653143.1, read on the forward strand.
TTCATATCATCTCATAACAGTAGGAAACTTCTGTTAATTGGGAGAAAGAGGGTAGAATGATTACAAGTATTTCTACTTATTGGAGAAAAGGAAATGCTGACTTATAATCTTCATTTATAAATATTTATGGCTCAATTTTTTGCCTTATTTTCTGCAAAAATGCCATTATTCTTTTACATGCCTTAAAACAGACACAAAATATACATTCTACTAATATCAGAATGTTGAAAATAAAAATGCACCTTTCTGGGTTCTTGTATTCGGGGAAGAATTCTTCTGCTCCAGGACTGTAATAGAAAAATTAAAATGATTTTTATAAAAACTAATATCTAGATAAATCATAACGAGTTTAGTTTCTCACTTTGAAACTTTGTGTGTTATTTAAAATGGGGACAATCTTTAATAAAATTAACTTTTTCTATACAAATAAATAAATAGATCTTTGAAAGAAATATTTTTAAAGACTTTAGCACGAAACTTCACCATCTCTTGTAGTATTTGATGTAACCACTTTCAAAAATTAATTTCTTTTTCTAAATAGTTTTCTCCTATACCATGGCTTTGACTTATGAAATCAGAAAACATATCTATCTTTGTGTGTCTGTGTATACACATATAGAATACACACGCAAAAAATAAACAAATGTTCTCTACAATCATTTTGTTATTTATATTATAGTTGTGAAAAGTTCAGAATAACCATATTACTTTTGGGTCCAAATATATACATTAAAATAAGAGTTCTATTCTTCAACAGTATGAAATATTTTGAGGCACTTCCAAGCATTAAATTAAAACGTTCTCTTCTAATCTTTCAAGAATATGCTTACAAGGAATAAGAACTATTGTTTTTAACACAGTGGCCATCAGAACAATGCAAATGATTCCCAGGACCTCAGCAGTGAGCTTCCCAGGAGGTGGCAGTAAACCTGCAGGGAGAGAAATAGAGGCACTGAGAGAGGAGATAGAAAGTCGATTAGGATTACGTAAAAGAGAACCCACATGCACAGGGAAACATAACGATAAACTCTGGCCTCTAAATCTACATCTGCTCTGGTAATCTTTCTCTCAGAATATGCCATTTCACTTGCAGTAAATATAATGCTCCACGAGTGGATCGCAGATTACAGTTGAACAACGCCCGAATAAAATTAGTCTTCTGATTTCACAATAGAATATTAGATCCCAATTAGGAACTCTGATTGTCACAAGTGCAAAATATTCCCTAATCTTTCCCCACCCTTCTGCACTCAACTGCACGTCCTAGAACAATAATATTGAAGATCTATTTAATGTCTTACCTTGGCAGTCATATATTTTATCAATCCCTTGATGATTCAGATAAGCATTTTGAAGGTTTAATTCTACTTGGAATATTTCCTGTTCGGTTTCTGAAATGGAGCTTTTATTGCCTTTAGGTTTCCTTTGCTGCCTCTTTGGGTCCTGGGCCAGACTCACTTCTGAAAATGTTCCTCTTGGTTTATTCATCTCTGCAGCTGTGTGCTGTCAGGGACTGTGCTCTATGATAACTGCACTTAACAAGCTATAAATGGTGTATATTCTGACAGGATCCCTGGTATAGCAATCTGCATGTGTTGGGGCTGAGCAGTAATGTTTACTTGGCTGTTAACCAATGTAAAATTCTGCTACTAATTTCCTAAAGCTTTAAACAAAAATCTCGTGATATAATTGGTAATTTTTTAGATGTATTCTGTATTTGACATAATATTACTAGTGGGAACAACAAAAAAATTAAACTTGTGAGAACTAGGAAGTTCATGAAAAAAATATTTGTATTAAATTAAGGTTAGATTCTTCAAAAATATTTAACACCAATAGACTGCATATGTTAACAATTAAAATACTGTATTTAGTAATACACAAATTTTATCATAGTTTTAAGAGTCATTGATGGTTAAGGATTGTGTGCCATAAGATAAAATAGTTCTGTCAGCATATAGAGTAATTTCTTATACTAAAATACATTGTTAGTGACTTACATTCATTTATTAAAAGGACCTGAGGTATTGTCAGAAGATTTTTTTTCTAAATTCGGAAATCAGAAAAAACATTAAAATTTTAAAAATATATCTTATATCTTGTAAAACAATATATTACCCTATGCGTAAACTAAATACTATTGAAACAAAATATATCTTTAAATTGCTTCTTTTACACAAGAAATTGGTAATTGACTTAATGACTAAAATATGAAAACTTAAAATGATAAATAAACGTGTGGGCCATCTACGGAAGATCAGTGTCCAATCAAACTTTCAGAAAGCTCCTATGATTGTATAAGTCAGTGAGGGTCGCTTTGGTTGTATAAGTAATTGTAATAGTTCAGATAATGTAATTTAGTAATCTAGTCAATGAGCTCTGTAGTCAGTGAGACTACAATTAATTCTAGCTTTGCAAGTTATAATGTGTGACCTTTACTAAATTACTTAGTGTCTACTAACCTAGTTTACTAATCTACATTGAGAAAAATAATTTATAAAGTATAATGTATGTAAAAAAAATAAACACACAACCTGGCACATATTAACACTGAATACATAATAGATATTTTAACTATTTTTAACACAACTGCCATTTTATTATTTCTGATTTGCATTAGAGTGTGTTAAAATAACTCATTAATTAGGTGTCTTATGTCAGGGTGGTACATCTTTTTTGCAATGTTTGGTTCAATTGTTTTAAGTTTTCCAGTTGTTTATAATTAAGGTCAGATTTGCATTTTATGGAAATGTTTTCATCCTTACTTTTATTAAAAATTAAAACTGCTTTCATGAAATCTAGGTATGTGATTGAGAATTAATGCTTGACATTCACAATTTGATGTATCCATTTTAAAAATGTATTTTTAAAGTTTGGTCGAAATGTAATATACAATTAAACCAGTAATGATTACAAAATCCAAAATTAATTGTTCATTGTCATGATGGTTATGGGTTTCACTCTAAATTACATTGATTGGCAAACCTATTATTATGTATGCATCTACTTGAGTGATTCTCCACCAGCAATAATGTGAATACTCTAAGAAATCCTTAAACATATTTTATATTTTGGCTTGTTTTTCATCTGGAATTATTCACATGAAGAAAGTTCTACCTTGATTTTCGTCTATATAAACTTCACCTCAGGTGCATCACAGCCAGTATTTACAATCTTCTACTAAATGAGATGAGCTAGTAGAGAAACAGGGAGAGTAGCAACACTTACCTACTGTCATCAGAAAGCCACATGCCCTTCAGTGGAGAGGTCAGGTTACCTCTGAAAGACACTAACGTTATCTGTGATCTTCACAGACTGCCCTTTGAAGGGTCAGAGTGAGGCAAGAGTGGAAAGAGTAGATTCCTCACCAATGTGTCACTGCAGATTTGAACAGGAAATTCTCACCCTAGGGCTATTTTGAATCAGTTTATCTCATCACACACTTTAGAATATAGGAGACTTCGGGTGGCTAGTGTGTCATTTAGTTTGTTCATTTTCAAGTGCCTCTTAGAAATTATTTTTATAGTTGACAAGATGGGGAGAGAGCAGAGATTTGATCCACGCAGTTAACTGTTTCCATCTCAGTCACAAACACCAAAGTCTCGTAACTTTTCAAAAGTATCTTAGATGGTTACTTTCTACATTTAGACACCGTGCCTAAAAGTTGACATTATATACTTCTTTATCATATACCCCTATAATATCACTGCTATCATAATAAAAAAATTTAAATAATAATCTTATCAATAGGAATTTAATGTACTTGTCACTATTTTGAGAAAATGTTACATTTTCAACTTAATTGTAACTGACATGAATTCTCAAACTTATCTTCTTGATTTCTTTGCCTTAGTTCTTAAAATTCCCTCATTCATTTTTCTTCTTTATATAAGTTAACCAGATTGCTCCAATTAAAATAAATGAATCTTGAAATAATAAAATATTAAACAATACTGAGCTATATTTCTATGCCAGAGACTGAAATAATAAAAAACTACCTACTATATTGTTCACCGATTCCTTCTCTAATCATGACTTATTGTCTGCATTTTAATAGAAATATTCGTTGTAAATGATTAAAGCTGAAGTTAAACTATGTAGGGAGGTAAAAGCAATTTTAAAAACATCGCCTACTTAAAAATGGGGAGGCCAGAAAACTGAGATTTTTTAAAACACAAGTAAAATGATACATGAATGTCCGGGCGTGGTAGCTCATGTCAGTAACCCCAGCACTCCAGAATCACTTGAGCTCAAGAGTTTGAGGTTAGCATGATACACAGGATGAAACCCCATCTCTTCAAAAAAAAAAAAAAAAAATACAAAAATTAGCTGAAGATGCTGGTGTTTGCTTGTAGTCCCAGCTGATCTGGAGGCTGAGGTGGGAGGATAGCTTGAGCCCTGGAGGTCAAGGCTGCAGTGAACTGTGTTAGTGTCTCTGCACTGCAGCCTGGGCAACAGAGCCAGACCTTGTCTCAAAAATGAGTAAACAAAAATTAAAAAAAAAAATGGTATATGAATATCAGGAAAAAAAACTATGAATTATCTAGTTGTATTAAATAAAAATCTTTTCATCATTCATTTTCTATCAATAAAAGGAGGAATGTTTATGCATAATTCTATTGCCCAGGCTGGAGTGCAGTGGTGCCATCTCGGCTCACTGCAACCTCTGCCTCCTGGGCTCAAGCGATTCTCCTGCCTCAGCCTCCTGAGTAGCTGGATTACAGGCATGCGCCACGAAGCCCAGTTAATTTTTTTTGTATTTTTAGTAGAAACGAGGTTTCACTGTGTTCTCCAGGATGGTCTCGATCTCCTGACCTCGTTATCCGTCTGCCTCGGCCTTCCAAAGTGCTGGGATTACAGGCGTGAGCCACCGTGCCCAGCTATTCTCTAAAATCTAAAAAGTTGGAATTTAAATCCCTATTTATTTCTTTGCAATGAGAATTATTATTTGCCCTTCCATCAGAATGACTAATGTTGGCTAGGTATACATGTTTTTCTGTAAAATATATTGTAATATATTTTCACAAAATAAATTAATAATGTCATAAGTATATATGCTTGTGTTCATATTGTATCTATTTCTATTACAAGTAAATTTATTTATATTTACATTTTATTACATTTTCATAAACTAGGTTAATTTTTTCTATTAGTCACATTACGGAATTAAAACAATAAAATCATTCACTAAAGATGCCACATAACGTACCATTCACTAATGTTTTCTGTTTAAGTTTGAAGTGCTGATGTCTACTATTGGTACAAACATCCACTTGGAGTTTTCCATTAAATCGTGTTATACTCTTATTGTTTGCTTAATGACAGGGATACATCTGAGGAATGTGTCTTTAGGCAATTTCATCCCTGTGTCCACATCATAGAGTGTATTTACACAAACCTAGATGATATAGCTACTACAGTCCTATGTTATATGGGATAGCCTATTGCTCCAAGGATATAAACCCATACAACATGTTACTGTAGTGAATAATGTAAGCGGTGACCAGAATGGTAATTTTTGTTTATCTAATAATATATAAACATAAAAAAAGTAAAATATGGTAAAAAAAAAAAAAAAGGTTAAAAATGGCATCCTTTTATATGGCACTTACCCTGAATGAAGTCTGCAGAAATGGAATTTTCCCTGGGTGAGTCAGTGAGTAAGTAGCAAGTGAAAGTCAAGGCCTAGGATATTACACAGCACACTACTGTAGGATTTATAAACTGTACACTAGGGTATACTACATTTATGCAGCACCTTTTTCTTCAGCTAATAATAAAATAACTTTAGCTTACTGCAACTTTGTTGGTTTCTAAATTTTTCATTTTTTAAAACTTTCTGCCTCCTTTTAAATACCCTTTATTTAAAAACACAAATTGCACAGTCTTAAGAACTATTTTCTTTATATTCTTATTCTACAAACTTTTTTCTATTTTTCATTTTAATTTTTTTCTTTTTAAACTTTTTTTAAAAACGAAGACACAAACACATACATTAGCCTAAGCCTACACAGTGTCAGCAAGATTAGTATCACTGTCATCCCCTCCACATCTTGTCCCACTGGAAGGTTCAGGCAATAACACATGTGCAGCTGTCCTCTCCTATGGTTACAATGCCTTCTTCTGGAATTCCTCCTGAAGGACCTTCCCAAGGTTGTTTTTCAGGTAACTGTTTTTGTAGAAGTAGAAGGAGTACACTCTAAAATAATAATTAAAAGTATACTACAGTAAATACATAAACCAATAACATTGTCATTTATTATCATTATCAAATATCATGTAGTGTATGTAATTGTTTGTGCTATACTTTTATTCCACTGGCAGCATGGTAATTTGTTTACACCAGCATCACCACAGACATGTCTATTGCTATGACATCACTAAGTCATAGGAATTTTTCAGCTCCGTTATAATCTAGTGGGACCACTATCTATGTGCAGTCAGTCATTGACCAAAACATCATTTTGTGGCACGTGACTGTATATCATGTCCTTTGTTAATCAAAATAATACAGGTTTCTACTGTTTCAGCATTTAATGTGAATGAAGTTTATGCTTATACAAAGGCACAATAAATATATAAAAACAAAACAAAAATTACACAAGATAACTGGAGTAATTAGAATTTAGTCTATATGATGTGTATATATATATGTTTATATGACGTAGATACAGACACACACACACACACACACACACAGAACTTACGATGATTAATATTAGGTGTCAGCTGGATTGGATTGAAGGATGCCTAGATAGCTGGTAAAGTGTTGTTTCTGGCTGTATCTGTGATGGTGTTGCCAGAGGAGATTGACATTTGAGTCAGTGGACTGGGCAAAGAAGACCCATCCTCAGTGTGGGTGGGCACCATCCAATGGCTGCCAGTGCGAGTAGAATAAAGCAGCTAGAAGAAGGTGGGGTAAGCTGGCTTGCTGAGTGTTCGGCTTTCATTTTTCTCCTGTGCTGGATGCTTCCTTCCGTTCCTCCTGCCCTTGGACGTCAGAATCCAGGTTCTTCAGCCTTTGGACTCTTGTACTCACACCAGTGGTTTTACGGGGGCTCCTGGGCCTTCGACCACACACTGAAGGCTGCACTTTTGGCTTCTCTGCTTTTGAGGCTTTCGACTCGGACTGAGCCACTACCGGCTTCTTTCTTCCCCAGCTTGCAGATGGCCTATTGTGGGACTTTGCCTTGTGATTGTGGGACTTTGCCTTGTGATTGTGGGAGCCAATTCTCCCTAATAAACTCCCTTTCATATATACATGTATCCTATTAGTTCTGTCCATCTGGAGACCCCTAACACCGAACTACATATGAATTACTGTGACTATTGCAAATAATGGCAATATCTGGTTTCCTATGGGTTATGGCTAAGTTGGAAGTCAATAAGAAGTGAAAATATACTTTTAATGTAACATGAAATAAAATAATTTTCAAGGAATTTAAGAAATTGGAGTGAATTAGTTATTACTAACTCTAAAGAAAATACAATTTAAATATCTTCAATAGATTAAGCACACCTTCCCAATGAAAACTTGGATATTCAAAAAGAAGACTTAAAGTAAAGGAATTATGTGGATATACCTAATTGGATATTGAATATAGTGTATTGATGACATAGTTTCCAACATTGAAATAAATATTTGTATTAGAATTTGGGGAGCAGATACAGGCTAACTGGTAAATAAAATAGAGAGTAATCTTACTTTGTTTGTACTAGTATAATAAAATATCACAAACTAAGCAATCTATTAACCATACAGATATATTACTCACAGTTCAGAGAGCAGGGAGGTCCAAGATCAAAGTGCCAGCAGGTGTGTTGTAAATTGTATTAAATTAACAAGTTTGTATGTGGAAAGTAAACAATGAAAATATTTATTATGAAAACATAAGGGAACAACAGAGTTTAAACACTTGGTAATGTTCAATCAGAATGTAATAAAAATGAAGTTATAATTAATACCTGTGCTTATATATTTCCATACAAATAAAATACATAAGGATTATATTTTAGAAACTGATAATTATATTAAGTATACAGTAATTTGAATTTGAAAGCAAAGAATGTATATATTCAGTAATAACTGCTTGTTGTCTTTATGAGACATTCCTTTCATGTAAGCATAAAGAAAAATGAATATAAAAGTGGAGCTACCATATGATCCAGCAATCGCACTCCCAGGTATATACCCAAAAGAAAGAAAATCAGTTTACCTAAGGGATAGCTGTACTCCCATGTTTGTTGCAGCACTGTTCACAATAGCCAAGATCTGGAAGCTACCTAAGTGTCCATCAACGGATGAATGGACAAAGCAAATGTGGTATATATCAACAATGGAGTAATATTCAGCCATAAAAAAGGAATGAGACCCTGTCATTTGCTACAACATGAATGGAACCAGGGGTCATTATGTTAAATAAAATAAGCCAGGCCGGGCGCGGTGGCTCACGCCTGTAATCCCAGCACTTTGGGAGGCCGAGGCGGGCGGATCACAAGGTCAGGAGATCGAGACCATCCTGGCTAATGCGGTGAAACCCCATCTCTACTAAAAATACAAAAAATTAGCCGGGCGTAGTGGCGGGCGCCTGTAGTCCCAGCTCCTCGGGAGGCTGAGGCAGGAGAATGGCGTGAACCTGGGAGGCGGAGCTTGCAGTGAGCAGATATCACGTCACTGCACTCCAGCCTGGGTGACAGAGCAAGACTCCGTCTCAAAAATAATAATAATAATAATAAATAAAATAAAATAAGCCAGTCGCAGGAAGACAATCATCACATGCTCACACTTAGCTGTGGGATTTAAAAATCACAACAATTGAACTCATGGAGAGAGAGAGTAGAAGGATGGTTACCAGAGATTGAGAAGGATAGTGGAAGGGTAGTAGTAAGGAGGTGAAAATGGTTAATTAATGGGTACGAGAAATAGAAAGGATGAGGAAGACCTAGTGCTTCATAGTACAACAGGGTCACTACAGTCAATAATAATTTAATTGTATATTTTAAAATAACTAAAGAGTATAATCGGATTGTTTGTAACACAAAGGATAAATCCTTAGGGAGATGGATGCAGCATTTTTACATGATGTCATTATTATGCACTGCCTGTCTGTCTCAAAACAGCTCATGGACACCATAAACATATACACCTACTATGTACGCACTGAAATTAAAATTAAAATATTTAAACAAGGAGAGTTGAAGATAAAATATTTAACAACATATACCATAACTCACAAACTGGTAGAACACTATTACAGTCATAATAGTGCTGTCTTAATCTAAGGCAAGCCCTTTACTGGAATTGAGGAAGCATGCTTCATAATGTTAGATTAATTTTCCAAACCACTAGTAATATACATTTTTATCATTGCATGTACCTAATGCTACAAGTTCAACATATAATTGAATAAAGTGAATAAGAAACAATCATAAATGGGATTTTAAACACTTTTCTCTCCCTGCTTAACACACAAACAAACCATAGAAACACCAAACAAGCCGATAGAAAGATTTGAACTGGACAAGTAGTTATCACTCATATGCACACACTGACGCATATGTAGAATACTCACATATTTAATTTCAAAAGAAGCTTTTCCCAAATACTATAATCTCATAATTCTAAGCATGCATATTAGTAAAAAATATAGGACTATGATTTCAATGTAGTACCACTAGCCAAGCTTGGCCAGTGGACAGTTACAAAATAGCTATTCTAATTCAACATTAATTAATACAAAATAAATAACATGTGAAACCAGTTTCTCAGCACACTAGCCACACCTTTGGACACAAAGATGAAGAATATTTCCAGCTTCACAGAAAATGTTCTAACTAGTTTGCCTACGACAGAAGTCAATAAAAAAAATCTGCAAACCTTACATAGTTTTAAATTCAGTAATACATGTCTAAATAACATATAGGTGAAAGAAATTATCAAAATGAATGGTCACAATTTTTATATGAATTATAAGAAAAGTAGAACAAAAGTCTTTCTTGTGAAAACTGATTGCCCTCAATGTACATAGATTACAAAAGATGAACTAAAAATTACCTGTGAATGCACTAAAATAAATTAAAAATAGGAAAGCTAAAATGAAATACAAGTGATATATAAGAAAAAATGAATAAACAGTAAAAAATCACGATAAAGAATAATGTTACAATAGAGAGAACAGCAAGGCCAAAGGTATTTTCATTGAAAATACTTTTAAAATTTGATGAGACTACTAAAAATATACACCTACTAACTTATCCCCAAAACTAACTAATTTAACATTTTAAAAAATTGATAAGGGCCAGGCACAGTGATGCCTCCCAAAGTGCTGGGATTATAAGCTCGAGCCACCACAACTGGCCTATTTCTAGATTCAACATGGAAATACCATGATGGTATTTAGAGTTATTTAGAGCCAATAGAACTATATTTTATTACATTTTAATGTCTATATGAAATAGAAAATTCATAAATACTCATTACCAAATGCAGTACCTCAAATAGAAATCTGAGTATATCCCACATGTGTTAAAGAAATTCAGTTTAGACATAAACTTTCACACATAAATAGTCTACAAACTCAGATGACGTAACTAGTGAATTATAACATTTAAAAATAAAGCAGTACTCTCAACAAACGCTTCCAGGTTATAGAAAAACAGAAATTCTTCCCAAGATAGCCTTGACACCAAAACCTTTCAAGTATACAGCTATGAATAAAAACATGGTCAAATATCCTTGTGAACATGGATGAAGAAACAAATCTTACCCTGAATCCCTACATAAAATACATATGCACTATTTTTTTTTTTTTTTTGTTTCTTTTTTTTTTTGTGACAGAGTCTCCCTCTATTGCAAGGCTGGAGTGTAGTGGTGCAATCTCAGCTCACTGCAACCTCTGCCCACTTGGTTCAAGTGATTCTCCTGCCTCAGCCTCTCGAGTAGCTGGGACTATAGATGCGCACCACCATGCCCAGCTAATTTTAATTTTTGTATTTTTAGTACAGATGGGGTTTCAGCACGTTGGCCAGGATGGTCTTGATCTCTTGACCTCGTGATCTGCCCGCCTTGGCCTCCCAAAGTGCTGGGATTACAGATGTGAGCCAATGCACCCCTGGCCAGCACTGATATTTTATGAGAGAAATATACAATGATCATCATGGATTTATTTCAGAAACAAAGGCTGGTTTAACATTTGAAAAAATAAAAGTAGTTTATAAAAACGTTATATAAAGAAAACATATATCATTCCAACTGATACAAATTAATAAAAATGTTACAAGAATTGATAAAATCTATTAGAAAATAGGAATATTATAAAACTGCCACAATATGAGAAAGATAGGATGAAAAAAAAACCAAGCTTTGTAAATATGAATAATATGTTGAAGTATTTTTTGTCAAAACCAGAAAATGATACATATGATACACACAGAACTTTGATTGTACCTTCTATTCAACTATGGGTATAAAACCCTAGCCAGTGAAAATAAATGAAAATAAAACTAAGTTATAGCACATGGATTAAAAAAACTAAAAGTGTGATGATTTGCAGATAAAATGCTCTTTATATAGAACACCCAGAAAAAGAAAATCAATAGTTGACATAATAGATTTAAATATATAAAATCAGTGGAATAAGTAGGTATAAAATCAAAATGCAGACATCAATTGTATTTCTAACAACAAAAATTACTAAAGGGAATTTTAGAATCAGGATGCCATTTACAAAAGCATGAATGTAAAATACCTACATTTCTGTATGACTTCAATCCCCCAAAATACAAAATACAATAGAGAGAAATTAAAGATAACACAGTACATTGAAGGAAACACTTTATGTTGATTAGAAAAGTCAATATTATAAAGAAGCTAATGTTTAAAAATTACTTTAGAGAATAAATGCAGTCACAAACAATCCCAGGAGGGGCTTTTTTTTTCTGGATAGATTTATTGAAGTGTCATGTACAAAGCCTAAATTCCATCCACTTAAAATGATTAAAAATCAATGATTTTTAGTATATTCACAGAGTTACAACCATCACCACTACTGAAATTTAGAAAGTTTTCATCAGGACACAAAGAAACGTTCTATCAATTAGTGGTCATCTCCTATTTCAACCTCCCTTAGGCATTGGCAACCACTATTCTACTTTCTGTCTCTGTGGGTTTGACTGTTCTTGATACTTCATATAAACTGACTCACATAACATGCAACTTTTAGAAAGGCTGAATACCACAAATATCATGTTGAGCAAAATGAGCCCGACGCAAATGCTAGCGTATCTGTACTTTAGTAATTGTGTGTATCCTATTTCTTTTTTTTTAATTATACTTTAAGTTTTAGGGTACATGTGCACAACGTGCAGGTTTGTTACATATGTATACATGTGCCATGTTGGTGTGCTGCACCCATTAACTCGTCATTTAACATTAGGTGTATCTCCTAATGCTATCCTTCCCCTCTTCCCCTATGCAGCCATAAAAAATGATGAGTTCATGTCCTTTGTAGGGACATGGATGAAGCTGGAAACCATCATTTTCAGCAAACTATCACAAGGACAAAAAACCAAACACCACACGTTCTCACTCATAGGTGGGAATTGAACAGTGAGAACACATGGACACAGGAAGGGGAACATCACACACTGGGTGCGTATCCTATTTCAATAATTGATTTAGAATTTTCTTATTAGAGCAAATAACATAATTCATTTTAAGATTTATGCAATCATAATATTATTTCTATTTTAAGAAATATAAAATTTATCTGATGCACTGCAAATGCAAACACTTTACTTCTAAAGCTTATGCTTACAATGATATATTTTTGAAGATCCACACTGGTCTGATTTAAGTCCATGTAGAGATAGCATCGCACAGTTATGTTCAGCATGATCTGAGTCTTTCATCCTGTAATGGAGAAAAATCCATATTCTGTTACATTTTAAGCAAATGATTCATGAGACAAAAGCATTTTTCATGTACTGTACGAAAAGAATTTTATGGAAAAGGGTAATTAAATTTTTCATAATATTAGTAAGAGTCATTATTCCGAACACTCTATACAGTAGTCTCCCTTCATCCACGGGGGATATGTTTCAAGACCAAAGTGGATGCCTGAAACGGCAGATAGTACAGAACCCATAGAGAGATTATGTTTTCTCTACACATTCATAATTAGATAAAGTTTAATTTCTAAATTAGGCACAATAAGAGATTGACAACAATAACTACTAATAAAAAAATTACAGCAATATGCCAACAGCACTATTATTGTGCTTTGAGGATATTCTTAAGTAAAAAAGTAAGCGTGGCTTTTTAATGAAAACAAGCACTGCAATTCCCTGATAGTCCAGCTCAAGCTTGTCTAACTCGCTGCCCATGGGCTGCATGTGACCCAGGCTTTGAATGCAGCCCAACACAAATACGTAAACTTTCTTAAAACATTCTGAGATTCTTTTTTTTTTTTTTTGCTCATCAGCTATCGTTAGTGTTAGTGTATTTTATGTGTGGCCCAAGACTATTCTTCTTCCAATGTGGCCCACAGAAGCCAAAGATTGGACACCCCTGGGCCATTTGATAACCAAGAAGGTTACTAGCTGACCAATGAGCGATTGACATATACGGACTACTATGGTCTATTGTAAAATATTTATGTCAATATTTCACTAACTTTCCACATCTTTCTTCATGTCTCTGATTCCACATAGATTTATTCATATTATTCTTCTGAATTTATCATATATATATATATATATTGCTATGTAGCGCCATATACAAAACAACTTACTCATGTTTGAGAGCCAAACCATTTATTGTCACCCATGGATGATGACTGCTGTTACGAAACACACCAATCCATGAGAAAGGTGAAATGCTGGCCAGAAATTTCTAAAAGAAAAGAAAGAATTTTCACTTAAATAAT
>NW_026653144.1:0-15990 GCF_009828535.3 Hylobates moloch
GCTGTACATCAGGCGTTCATTTGTGCTACCTTTTTTTTTTTTTTTTTGGGCGGGGGACAGAGTCTCACTCTGCCGCCCAGGCTGAAGTGCAATGGCACAATCTTGCCTCACTGCAACCTCCTCCTCCCAGATTCAAACGATTCTCGTGCCTCAGCCTCCCGAGTAGCTGAGATTATAGGCATGCACTGGCTAATTTTTATATTTTTAGTGGAGACAGGGTTTCACCATGTTGGCTAGGCTGGTCTTGAACTCCTGACCTCAGGTGATCCGCCCGCCTCAGCCTCCCAGAGTGCTGGGATTACAGGCATGAGCCACTGCGCCCGGCCAGGCAGGCTAATTCTTTCTGGTGTGGTCCTGTCCTGTACTTACCAGGATGCAGGATATCCACATCTCCCAGCCACAAACTTCAGTAACGTTCCCAGTCATTATTACAATCACAATACCCCCATAGGTTTCCAAGGACATGGGAGAGAGGGGAGGATCATGCTACCCTCCAGTTATAAACCACTGTTTTTCCCCCACCTTGTGTGGTCTCCATTCTCAAGTTTACTTCATGATCCAAAATGACTGCTTGAGCTCCAGCTTTTTTTTTTTTTTTTTTTTTTTTTGAGATGGAGTCTTGTTCTGTCACCCAGGCCAGAGTGAATGGCGCAATCTCGGCTCACTGCAACCTCTGCCTCCCGGGTTCAAGCAATTATCCTGCCTCAGCCTCCCAAGTAGCTGGGACTACAGGCACATGCCACCACGCCCAGCTAATTTTTGTATTTGTTTTTTTTTTTTTTTTAGTAGAGACAGGGTTTCACCATATTGGCCAGGATAGTCTTGATCTCTTGACCTCGTGATCTGCCCACCTGGGCCTCCTAAAGTGCTAGGATTACAGGCGTCAGCCACCGCACCCAGCTTTTTTTTTTTTTTTAAACAGGGTCTTGCTTTGTCACCCAGGCTGGAGTGCAGTGATGCCATCACAAATCATTGCAGCCTCAACCTCCTGAGCTCAAGTGATCCTCCCACCTCAGCCTCTCTAGTAGCTGGGACTACAGGCAAGCCACCACGCCCGACTAATTTTTTGTATTTTTAGTAGAGACGGGGTTTCACCGTGTTAGCCAGGATGGTCTCGATCTCCTGACCTCGTGATCCGCCCGCCTCGGCCTCCCAAAGTGCTGGGATTACAGGTGTGAGCCACCACGCCCGGCCTCGTTTTCTTACCTATGTTGTGTTTTAGTTCCTGTGCTCCTGTGCCTGTCTGCTGTGCTGAGCTGCAGATGTGTCCTGCCGCAGCTTTGCAGGACAGGGATAAGTTGAGACATGAAGCAAGAAGCCTTGCCTGTCAGGCTGCCCTTGGCATGACTAGAGTGTATGTGAGGATTTTCACCTCTTATTTTGGGGTCCGTTCTGTTCCTTCTTTGAACAATAGTCTTTACAGGATAGGGTGTTTGGGGACAGATTTCATCTTATTTTAGATATAAATAATAGAAAACCCACTATAAATTTATTTTTCATTAAAAAAATTTCTTTAAAGACAGGCCGTCACTCTCCCCCGCAGGCTGGAGTGTGGTGGTATAGTC
This sequence comes from Hylobates moloch, assembly GCF_009828535.3. NCBI lineage: Eukaryota > Metazoa > Chordata > Mammalia > Primates > Hylobatidae > Hylobates > Hylobates moloch. Next base: position 1,566 of record NW_026653144.1, read on the forward strand.
ATAGCTCACTGCAGCCTTGAACTCTTGGGCTCAAGCCATCATCCCACCTCACACTCTTTCCCTGCCAGGCACCCCTTCTTTTTAAGGATACTTCCTGGAAGCTAGTTGCCTACTCTCCCCCCTCCTACATCCCATGCACCAGAACTGTGGTCATGTGGACATGCTTAGCTGCAAAAGAGAATGGAAAATTCATGCAGGCAGCGTGTGGCCAGCTCAGTTCACCAGCACTGTCACTGAAGAATGAGAGGCTGTCAGCTGCATGGGGGCAGTGATTGTGTTTATCTCTTCCCAGTGTCTAAAATGGTGCTTGGCACACAGTAGGCACTTAATAAGTATACATTGAATGGGCCAAGCGCAGTGGCTCATGCCTGTAATCCCAGCACTTTGGGAGGCCGAAGCGGGTGGATCACCTGAGGTCAGGAGTTGGAGACCAGCCTGGCCAACATGGTGAAACCCCATCTCTACTAAAAGTACACAAATTAGCTGGGGTGGTGGTATGCACCTGTAATCCCAGCTACTTGGGAGGCTGAGGCACAAGAATCACTTGAACCCAAGAGGCGGAGGTTGCAGGGAGCCGAGATCATGCCACTGCACTCCAGCCTGGGTGACAGAGACTTTGTCTCAAAAAAAAAAAAAAAAGGATATGTTGAATGAATGCGTGAGTGGATAGTGGGGGAGACCAGGGATCTGCTCCAGGATAAACACCACACAGAATGGCCATCAGGATCTGGGAGGATGTAAAGTTTGCAGAGGAAGATCACCTTGCAGGGACCACAGCACAGTGACACACGTTCTGGTACCATGGAACCACTGAGGGCACTGTCGTGGGCAGCAGGCAGACCTGAGTCCACGTGTGGCTCCACCACTCACTAGCTGTGTGACCTTGGGCAAGCCCCTTACCTCTTTGAGCCTGTACGTGCTCATCAGATAAAGCAGGGGTCATACCAAATCCTTCTGCCTTACAGGGCTGTTGTGAGGATTACCGAGTGCCTAGCACAGTGCCTGGCCTGCAGTAAGTGCTTTATAAATGTTAAATAATGTTAACTGATTTTTAGAGGTAAGTGCTGAGTGTTTTGGGGAAACATAGAGGAGGGGCCTCTAACCTAGCTTTGGAGGCTATGGAATCAAGGAAGGCTTCCTGACAGAGGGGGCAACCTGTGTTGAGACTTGAGGGACAAATAGTTACACAAAGAAAGAGTGTTCTCCACAAAGGGAACAGCATGTGTGAAGGCCAGAGGTTAGAAAGAACAGGGCCTGTTCAGTATTCAGTGTGGCTGCAAGATGAAGTTGGGGTTAGAATGGGCTGAGAGTGTTTGGAAGTGAGGCTGCAGGGGTCATCAAAGGCCAGGGCCAAGAAGGATGGATTTAGGAGGGGTGCAGTGGCTCATGCCTATAATCCCAGCACTTTGGGAAGCCGAGGAAGGAGGATCACTTGAGCCCAGGAGTTTGAGACCAGCCTGGGCAACATAGTGAGACCTCCATCTCCACAAAAATAAAAATAAGAAAGATGGATTTGGCCAGTAGGAACACGGAACCTGAAGATTTTCAGGCAGAGGAGAGGGAAGAGAGACCGAGCAAAGGAGAGACAGAGAGCCAAGCCTACCCCATCTATTGGAGAACAAGGCCATGGAGGTCAAAGCAAGTTCTTGTGACCTCATTGGCCAGGGATGTGTGTTGGGTTGAGGGCGGCCCTGCATGGGACCAAGGGCAGGGCTAGGTATAGGTGAGGATTGGGGTGGGCTGCGACATCATCCCTCCCTCTCCCCTGCCTGCAGCTTCGGGGTGCTGCTGTGGGAGCTGCTGACGGGGGAGGTCCCCTACCGTGAGATCGACGCCTTGGCCGTGGCGTATGGCGTGGCTATGAATAAGCTGACACTGCCCATTCCCTCCACGTGCCCAGAGCCCTTTGCCCGCCTCCTGGAGGGTGAGCCGGGGCCCCGTGGCGAGGGTAGGCTCAGCTTGGAGTGGCAGAGACCTGTGGGCCCAGACCTCACCCCTTCACACCCATCCATACCAGTGGGCCTGGGAGTGAGGGAGAAGGGGCTGGAACCCACTGGACTCTAAACAGCCTCCCCATGGTTGGCTCCATCCCCCACATCCCAACCCTTGTTCGGGCCAGGCCCAGAGCTCTCAGGACAACCTGTTAGGACTCCTTGGTCCTGGAATTCCACCGTGATCCTGATTCCACCACCAGCCCCTCCTCGGGATGCAGGTCCCGGGGTTTCTCTCCCAGCGTTTCACTGAGTGGAACTGGCCAGGAGCTTGGCTTTGAGTCCCTTCCTCTCAGCTCCATAGCAGCTGTTTGTCTGCCGTCCCCAGAAATTCTGCCTTCCTCTGAGCAGGCTGAGTCCCCAGAGCATGACCACTGACACCTCCACCCCCCACCACTGTCCTTCCTCCTCCCACCCCAGAATGCTGGGACCCAGACCCCCACGGGCGGCCAGATTTCGGCAGCATCTTGAAGCGGCTTGAAGTCATCGAACAGTCAGCCCTGTTCCAGATGCCACTGGAGTCCTTCCACTCGCTGCAGGAAGACTGGAAGCTGGAGATTCAGCACATGTTTGATGACCTTAGGACCAAGGAGAAGGTGAAGGCAGGGGGCAAGTTGGGAAAGATGGAGCAAGACCCCTGAGTTCTGATGCCTTGGGCTGCTCAGAGACCCCTCCCCTGAACCCCAGCCTTTGGGTCCATGCAGGGTCAAGGGAGCCTTTTTTGCATATTAAGAAAAGACAGCCTCCTGTTGGTGGATTAATAAGAAAAAGTCACCCTGTACTGAAGTACTTACAGGTGACACTGCATGATGTCTGGGGTTGGCTTTAAAATACTACAGCAGAAACGAAGAGAGGGCAAGAGGAGAGAAGGACGGGGATACAAGATTCGCAAAGCATAGGTAATTGTTGAAGTTGGATGATGGGTACAGGGGGGTGCACTGTTCTCTGCTTTTGTGGATGTTTGAAGTTTTCTAAATTGAAGAGTTAAGAAAGAAAAAGAAAGAAAAGGCACCCCTTTCTTTGGGCTAACACAGTTCCCTGCCCTGGCACCCAGCTTGGCTAGCAAAGCATGCGTCGGGTGGTGAAACCAATGTGCCCCACAGCAAGGTACCCTTGTGTGAGGCACCAACCAGACGCAGCAGCCCTGGGTCCCTCCCCAGGAAGCAGAGCAGCTAAGTCCCTCCCCCCAGCCACCGCCTCTCCTTCCCAGGAGCTTCGGAGCCGTGAGGAGGAGCTGCTGCGGGCGGCGCAGGAGCAGCGCTTCCAGGAGGAGCAGCTGCGGCGGCGGGAGCAGGAGCTGGCAGAACGCGAGATGGACATCGTGGAACGGGAGCTGCACCTGCTCATGTGCCAGCTGAGCCAGGAGAAACCCCGGGTCCGCAAGCGCAAGGGCAACTTCAAGCGCAGCCGCCTGCTCAAGCTGAGGGAAGGCGGCAGCCACATCAGCCTGCCCTCCGGTACCCACCCGTGTCCCCAGAGCGCCCCCCAGAGGCTGCTTGGAGCAGCCCCGACCTAGGATTTATCTCTTCCTTTTCCTTTTCAACTTGTTTTTATTGCTAAATATATCGCACATAGTCAGTGAGCAGCCCAGTGCAGTGGCGAGCACTTGTAGTCTCAGCCTACTCAGGAGGCCAAGGTGGGAGGATTACTTGAGGCCAGGAGTTTGAGACCAGCCTGGGCAACATAGACCCCATATTTACCAAAAAAAAAAAAAAAAAAAAAAATTTAATTAGCTGGGCATGTTGTCATGCACTTATAGTCCGAGCTACTGGAGAGGCTGAGGTGGGAGGATCATTTGAGTCCAGGAGTTTGAGGCTGCAGTGAGCTGTAATTGCACCACTGCACTCCAGTCTGGGCAGCAGAGCAAGACCCTATCTCTAAAGGGAAAAAAAAGAACAAAAGAAAATGACCAAAAACCTGTACAGCTAAATGAGTTACTCTACTCACCCCCACGAAACCAGAGAGAACCTCACAGCCGTCCCAAGTGCTTTCCACCTACCCCTCCAGACAACCTCACACCATCCCCTGAGAAGAACATCTGTCTTGACACTTAGGACAGTCACTTCTGAACTTTCTTTTTCATTTTATCTCTCTTTAAAAATATCTTTTAATCTGGCCATGTGCAGTGGCTCACACCTGTAATCCCAGCACTTTGGGAGGCCAAAGTGGGTGGATCACTTGAGGCCAGGAGTTCTAGAGCAGCCTGGTCAACATGGTGAAATTCCACCTCTACTAAAAATACAAAATTAGCTGGGTGTGGTGGTGCACACGCCTGTAATCCCAGTTACTTGGGAGGCTGAGGCACAAGAATCGCTTGAACCTGGAAAGCAGAGGTTGCAGTGAGCCGAGATCACGCCACTGCACCCCAGCCTGGGTGACAGAGTGAGACTCTGTCACAAAATATATAATTAAGATATACATATATATGCTGATATTTGACCTTTTTTTACCTACAAAAACAGAAGTTTCACATGGATCAACCTAATAGTTGGATCTCAAGACTTAATCAGATTCAGATTCAGGTTTGATTTTTTTTCCCCACACTGCTTCCCAGGTAATGCATTCAGGAGGGAGGCACGTAGTGTCTACTTGTCTCTTTCTGTGATGTCACAAGCCAGAAAGCTGTGCCTTAAGCAGCAGTGGCCAGTGGAAATATAATACAAGCCACGTGTATAATTTTAAATTTTCTAGTAAGCTACACATAAAAGCAAAAAGAAATAAGAGATGTCAATTTTAATATTTTTTATTAGGCCAGGTGCAGTGGCTCATGCCTGTAATCCCAGCACTTTGGGAGGCCAAGGCGGGCAGATCACCTCAGGTCAAGAGTTCGAGACCAGCCTGACCAACATGGAGAAACCCCATCTCTACTAAAACTACAAAATTAGCCAGACGTGGTGGCGCGTGCCTGTAGTCCCAGCTACTCAGGAGGCTGAGGCAGGAGAATTGCTTGAACCCAGACAGCAGAGGTTGCAGTGAGCCGAGATCGCGCCATTGTACTCCAGCCTGGGCAACGAAAGCAAAACTCCATCTCAAAAAATATATATTTTTTTTATTTAACCCAATATATCCATGCAATCAATACAAAATAATTGTGAGAGATTTTACCTTGTTTTTTCACACTAAATCTTTGAAATCCAGACGTATTTTATATTTATGGCACATCTAAATTTAGACAGTAAATTTTCATTAAAAAAATTTTTTTTCTGAGATGGGGTCTTGCTATATTGCCCAGGGTGGTCTTGAACTCCTGGGCTCAGGCAGTCCTCCCACTCTGGCCTCCCAAAGTGCTGGGATTACAGGTATGAGCTACTGTACCTGGCCCATCAAAAATATTGGATCTGTATTTAAATTTCATAAAAGTTAGAGTTGAAAAAGTACATACACATACCCAAGTTGTTCCAAACATGCTTAAATGTTTCCAATAACCAAATGGAGTACTTGTTTTTTTGTTGTTTGTTTTTTTTGTTTTGTTTTTTGTTTTTTGAGATGGAGTCTCACTCTGTCACCCAGGCTGGAGTGCAGTGGTGCGATCTCGGCTCACTGCAAGCTCCGCCTGCCAGGTTCATGCCATTCTCCTGCCTCAGCTTCCCGAATAGCTGGGACTACAAGCACCCGCCACCACGCCCGGCTAATGTTCTTTTTTTTTTTAGTAGAGACAGGGTTTCACCGTGTTAGCCAGGATGGTCTCAATCTCCTGACCTCGTGATCCTCCCGCCTCGGCCTCCCAAAGTGCTGGGATTACAGGCGTGGGCCACCACGCCCAGCCCCTATACCTGTTTTTAAAATTTAAACTTAAATTACAGTAATTACAATAAAATAAGGAGTTGGCTGGGCATGGTGGCTCACACCTGTAATCCCAGCACTTTGGGAGGCAGATGCTGGAGGATTGCTTGAGGCCAAGAGTTCAAGACCAGCCTGGGAACCACAGTGAGAACTCATCTTTTATATATATATATACAGTTTAAAAAGTAGATAAATAAAGGTTAAACTCCAATTCCCCCATTGCACAAGCCACATTTCAAGGTGCTCAGTTGCTACATGTAGCTACTGGCGACCATATTGGACACTGAGGCCTAGGTCCTTGATCCACTATAGCTCTTGTACTTATGCTTATTAAACCACAGTTCCATTGCTGAGCCTCACCCCAACTTGCTGATTCAGGGAGGGCCCAAGAATTTGCATTGCCAAGAAATTTTCAGCTGATGGTGAATGCTGCTGTTCTGGGGCCCACACTCGGAGAACCACTGCATTAAGGAATGAAAAATGGCGGTGTTCCCATTTTAGAATTCCTTCTCTACTTCTACAGAGGAAAATTCCCTTTGGTAATCCCTGGAACCATTTGCTTAGGAAAGCTTCTCTTTCTTTCTGCAGGCTTTGAGCATAAGATCACAGTCCAGGCCTCTCCAACTCTGGATAAGCGGAAAGGATCCGATGGGGCCAGCCCCCCTGCAAGCCCCAGCATCATCCCCCGGCTGAGGGCCATTCGCCGTGAGTATCTCCCAAGGCCCTGACCAGTCAGTCAGTCAGTGAACAAACGTTTTTGAGCACGATGTTTATACCTGGCACCAAGCCAGAGTAACAGCAAGAAAGAAGATAGACAAGGCCCTTTTCCACATTCTTATCAAGGGAAACAGATAGTAAACAAATAAGTCAGTAAGCAGGATAATTTCTTTTTTTTTTTTTTTGAGACAGACAGAGTCTCGCTCTGTCTCCCAGGCTGGAGTGCAGTGGTGCGATCTTGGCTCACTGCAACCTCCACCTCCTGGGTTCCAGCAATTCTCCTGCGTCAGCCTCCCAAGTAGCTGTGGTTACAGTCACACACAACCACGCCTGCCTAATTTTTTGTATTTTTAATAGAGATGGGGGTTTCACGATGTTGGCCAGGCTGGTATCGAACTCCTGACCTCAAGTGATCCACCCACCTCAGCCTCCAAAAGTGCTGGGATTACAGGCATGAGCACCGTGCCCGGGCACAGGATAATTTCTAGTAGTGATAAGTTCTTTTTTTTTTTTGAGACGGAGTCTCGCTCTTTCACCCAGGCTGGAGTGCAGTGGCGCAATCTCGGCTCACTGCAGGCTCCGCCCCCCGGGGTTCGCGCCATTCTCCTGCCTCAGCCTCCTGCGTAGCTGGGACTACAGGCGCCCGCCACCTCGCCCAGCTAATTTTTTGTATTTTTAGTAGAGACAGGGTTTCACCGTGTTAGCCAGGATGGTCTTGATCTCCTGACCTCGTGATCCACCCGCCTCGGCCTCCCAAAGTGCTGGGATTACAGGCGTGAGCCACCATGCCCGGCGTGATAAGTTCTTTAAAGGAGCTCAGGGAAGGAAATAAAAGAGGAGATGTATTAGAGTTCTTCAGAGAAACAGAATCAACAGCGTATGTTTAGATATATAGAAAGAGATGTATTGGCTGGGCACAGTGACTCATACCTGTAATCCCAGCAATTTGGGAGGATGAAGTGGGAGGATTGCATGAGCCTAGGAGTTCGACACCAGCCTGGGCAACAAAGCGAGACCCCATCTCTACTTAAAAACAAAAACAAAAGAAATAGATGTATTATGAGGGATTGGCACATGTGATTATGGAGGCTGGGAAGTCCTGCAATCTGCCTTCTGCAAGCCAGAGGCCTGGGAAAGCCGGTGATGTAGTTCCAAATCAAGTCCAAAGTCCTGGCCCAGCACAGTGGCTCACACCTATAATCCCAGCACTTTGGGAGACCGAGGCAGGCGGATCACCTGAGGTCAAGAGTTCAAGACCAGCCTGGCCAACATGGTGAAACCCAGTCTCTACTAAAAATGCAAAAATTAGCTAGGCGTGGTGGCGCATGCCTGTAATCCCAGCTACTCGGGAGACTGAGGCAGGAGAATCACTTGAACCTGGGAGGCAGAGGTTGCAGTGAGCCGAGATCGTGCCACTGCACTCCAGCCTGGGTGACAGAGTGAGACTCAGTCTCAAAAAAAAAAAAAAAAAAAATTGTCCAAAAGACCTGAGAACCCGAGTACCAATGTCCAGTGTCTCAGGGCAGGAGTAGATGGATATCCACGCACATGCAGAGAGCAAACTCACCCTTCCTCCACCTTCCTAGACAAAAAGAGCTAACTCTCTTTTTGTTCTATCTGGGCCCTCAGTGGATTGGATGGTGCCCACCCACATTGGTGAGGACGATCTCTCTTTACTGGGTCCACTGATTGAAATGCTAATCTTCAAGAAACACCCTCACAGAGATCGTGTTTAACCAGCTACCTAGGCGTCCTTTGGCCCAGTCAAGTTGACGCATAAAATTACCCATCACAGAAGGGTTGCGACTTTACATCTGGAAGCCCTATGGGAGGAGGTGAGGTTTGAGCAGGGACCTTCGTGCTAAGGAGTGAGACAGGCTGAGACCTCAGGGAAGCATGCCCCTGGCGGAGGGAGCAGCAAAGGCAAAAGCTGGAGGTGGGAACAGCATGGGCTGCTTGTTAGCCCGCTTGGCTGGAGCAGAGTGAATGGGAGGAAGACATAGGTTTTGTGATCAGGGAGTTCTCAGCAGTCAGATCAGGCAGGGCCCTGAGAGCAGGATAAGAGTCTGGATTTTCCTTTCTTTTTTTTTTTTTAATTTTCATTTGACACCTTTGGTATGGATTTTTTTGTTTTTAATTTTTGTCTTTAGTTCTGGGGTACGTGTGCAGGTTGTGCAGGTTTGTTACATAGGTAAACGTGTGCCCTGGGGATTTGCTGCACCTATCAACCTATCACCTAGGTAGTAAGCCCATGCATTAGCTATTTTTCCTAATATTCTCCCTCCCCCAACCCTACCCCCCAACAGGCCCCAGTGTCTGTTGTTCCCCTCCCTGTGTCCATGTGATCTATTTGTTCACTCTCACTTATAAGTGAGAACATGCAGTGTTTGGCTTTCTGTTCCTGTGTTAGTTTGCTGAGGATAATGGCTTCCAGCTCCATCCATGTCCCTGCAAAGGACATGATCTCATTCCTTTTTATGGCTGCATAGTATTCCATAGTGAGACAGGCTCTCGCTCTGTGTCCCAGGCTGGAGTGCAATGGCGCCATCTCAACTCACTGCAACCTCTGCCTCCCGGGTTCAAGTGATTCTCCCGCCTCAGCCTCCCAAGTAGCTGGGACTTCAAGCCTGCACCACCATGCCTGGCTAATTTTTGTATTTTTAGTAGAGACGGGGTTTTCACCATGTTGGCCAGGCTGGTCTCCAACTCCTGACCTCAAGTGATTCTTCTGCCTGGGCCTCCCAAAGTGCTGGGACTCCAGGCAAGAGCCACCGCACCTGGCCTGGTATGGATTTTCTTTTAACCGCCCTGGGGCAGCCCCCAGAGCCATGCGAGCAAGGCACTGAGGGAATCAAATTGACCTTTCTCCCTCTGGCTGCTGTAAGAAATAAAGGTAGAGAAAGCAGTGAGATGATGGAGGCCAGGCCAGGGTGGGGGACTTGGAAGGGACAGATGTCCACAGTCGGGGCTATATGGCAGAGACACAGTCATTGGAGTTTCCTGATGGGTTGAAGGGTGAAAGGCTAACTCCCGAGTTCCAACCCCTCATTCACCCCAGCATTGACCACACCCACAGCCCCCCTGCCCTCTATCAGGGCACCTGCTTTGTACCAGGCCCAGGAGGTCAGTCCTGCAGGGGACACAGAGACAAATACTCATACCATGGCAGCAAACACTGGCACCAGAAAGGTCCAGAGCATTGCAGGGACAGAGATGAAGGCAGCTGACCTCCAGGGAACTAACTACCCAGAGCTGGAGACCGGAAGCGCAGGCAGCCCGCCAGAATGAATGGTGAAGGGTTAGGCTGTGAAGAGCAGGGGAGGCTGGAGGAGTTGGCAGGGAACCGCTCACGGCCTTCAGTGCCAGGCAGAGGAGCTGGAACTTTGTCCTGACAGCAGTAGGGGGCTATGGGGGGATTTATAGCAGGGAGGGTCACGACTGGAGTTCAAAAGAGCCCTTGGACTCCCAGGTGGAGGGTGGGCCTGAGCTGGGGGCACGGGAGGCTGGGAGCCCAGTGGGGACAGACCCTCCACCCAGTAACCAAGTGGCTTCTCTGGACCCAGTGACTCCCGTGGACTGTGGTGGCAGCAGCAGTGGCAGCAGCAGTGGAGGAAGTGGGACATGGAGCCGCGGTGGGCCCCCAAAGAAGGAAGAACTGGTCGGGGGCAAGAAGAAGGGCCGAACGTGGGGGCCCAGCTCCACCCTGCAGAAGGAGCGGGTGGGAGGAGAGGAGAGGTGAGGTGGCGTGGTGATGCCCACCCTGTGCCCAAGCCCCAGCTCCCAGGCTCCAGGCCACAGGACTGAGGTCTCCATCTCTCCCTGGATCCCGCAGGCTGAAGGGGCTGGGGGAAGGAAGCAAACAGTGGTCATCAAGTGCCCCCAACCTGGGCAAGTCCCCCAAACACACACCCATCGCCCCTGGCTTCGCCAGCCTCAATGAGATGGGTAAGAGCCTGGGTTCTTGTAAGGGGGTGGGGGTTCCCTGGCCAAAGGGGTGAGCCTCCTGGGGCTGAGGGAAGAGACCAGATTTCACTGGGCCAGTGAGTGGAAGGCCTTCCTGGGAAGGGAGATGGTGGCCCCTGGGGCGTGGGGGGTCATTTCCAGGGGCAGGGACCACCATTCTCTGAGGCTTCTCCGGGAGACAGATTCAAGAACGATGCTCGTGGGTCTTGGTCTTGCTGTTGGAGGGGTCATCGGGGGCTGTCCCTTGCCACAAGTCCCCATGGGGCCCTGGCCAGCCCTGCAGCCGAGTGATGGCCCTCTCCGGTTGCAGAGGAGTTCGCGGAGGCAGAGGATGGAGGCAGCAGCGTGCCCCCTTCCCCCTACTCGACCCCGTCCTACCTCTCAGTGCCACTGCCTGCCGAGCCCTCCCCAGGGGCGCGGGCGCCGTGGGAGCCGATGCCGTCCGCGCCCCCCGCTCGGTGGGGACACGGCGCCCGGCGGCGCTGCGACCTGGCACTGCTAGGCTGTGCCACGCTGCTGGGGGCTGTGGGCCTGGGCGCCGACGTGGCCGAGGCGCGCGCGGCCGACGGCGAGGAGCAGCGGCGCTGGCTCGACGGCCTCTTCTTTCCCCGCGCCGGCCGCTTCCCACGGGGCCTCAGCCCGCCCGCACGTCCCCACGGCCGCCGCGACGACGTGGGCCCCGGCCTGGGCCTGGCGCCCTCGGCCACCCTCGTGTCGCTGTCGTCCGTGTCCGACTGCAACTCCACGCGTTCACTGCTGCGCTCTGACAGTGACGAGGCCGCGCCGGCCGCGCCCTCCCCACCACCCTCCCCGCCCGCGCCCACGCCCTCGCCCTCGCCCAGCACCAACCCCCTGGTGGACCTGGAGCTGGAGAGCTTCAAGAAGGACCCCCGCCAGTCGCTCACGCCCACCCACGTCACGGCTGCATGCGCTGTGAGCCGCGGGCACCGGCGGACGCCATCGGACGGGGCGCTGGGGCAGCGGGGTCCGCCCGAGCCCGCGGGCCATGGCCCTGGTGAGTGAGGCTCCCCGCACCCAGGTCACAGAAAACCCCTTCTTTCCTCCTCTGCCAGGATCGCAAGTCCAGCCCAGCCACGACCCCTCAGGCAGCCACCTCCTGCTTTCTGTGGAGGAGGGAGGGTCTGTGTCCCTTTACCGCTCACTCCTGGAGGCATTGGGGGGTCTCCAGGGGACTGAGACACAGGTGGCAAACTGATGCCTATAAGGCCAGGCAGGTGCCTTTAGCAGTGGTGACCAGCACGACCATCGCCAATTCTTACACAGCCTAGACACTGTTCTCCTCCATCTGTTAACTGGGTGGGAGATGCGGCCATAGCAGTGTTATTAAGTACCCACGTCAGGCACTGTGCTGCTTGTTTTAAGTTATCGTTATTTTATTTGCTCCTCACCTACGTAGTGAGGCGCCATTTTTATCCGCCTTCAGAGATAAGCCATGCCTGAGGTCTGTGCCTGAGCTTAGCCCAATGCAGGAGAGTCGGGAAGACCAGGGCTTTGGCCCCAGGGGCTGCTGCTAAGCAGCAGCTCCAGAAGGTTGAGGAACGTGCCAGGGTCCACCCAGAGGAGCAAGCAGCTGGGAGTGGTCCCAGTCTAGGTCAAGGTCCCAGCACTGCCACACTACAGATGGAAATTGGATGCAGCAAGATCCATGGATTTCTCGAGAGAAACCAGAACTTATGCTTTTCATGTAAAAGCTCTGGGCTTTTTAATGCCACCCTCTGCCCCACCCCACTCATCTCCTCTGAACCTCTCTCACCAGGCCCTCGTGACCTTCTGGACTTCCCCCGCCTGCCTGACCCCCAGGCCCTGTTCCCAGCCCGCCGCCGGCCCCCTGAGTTCCCAGGCCGCCCCACCACCCTGACCTTTGCCCCGAGACCTCGGCCGGCTGCCAGTCGCCCCCGCTTGGACCCCTGGAAACTGGTCTCCTTTGGCCGGACACTCACCATCTCGCCTCCCAGCAGGCCAGACACTCCGGAGAGCCCTGGGCCCCCCAGCATGCAGCCCACACTGCTGGACATGGACATGGAGGGGCAGAACCAAGACAGCACAGTGCCCCTGTGCGGGGCCCATGGCTCCCACTAAGGCCTGCCCACCACCGCCCGCCTGGGCAGCCATGAATGTAGCGCCCCAGGCCCCGCCCCAGCCCGCCATGCCACAAGGCGGGGGAGGCCCTGGGCAGGATGTTCACTCTATTTATTGGGGAAGGAGGGAGGGGGGAACACTTAACTTATTCCTTTGTACCCCAGGGGGTGGAGCCCTGTGCCCGCCCTGCACTGGGGGGAGGGTGGGCAGGGATACTCAGGGACAGGGCATCATGGGGGATTTGGCACAAAATGGAGCATTAAAGGTAACCCCTGCCCCCTACCGCACTTGACTGTGTTCCTTTTTCCTTTTTTTTTTTTTGTTGGAGACAGAGTCTTGCTCTGTTGCCCAGGCTGGAGTGCAGTGGCACCATCTCAGCTCACTGCAACCTCCGCCTCCTGGGTTCAAGTGATTCTTCTGCCTCAGCCTCATGAGTAGCTGGGACTATAGGCTCCCACCACCATGCCCGGATAATTTTTGTATTTTTGGTAGAGACAGGGTTTCACCATGTCGACCAGGCTGCTCTCAAACTCCTGACCTCAAGTGATCCACCCATCTTGGCCTCCCGAAGTGCTGGGATTACAGGCATGAGCCACTGCGCCCGGCCTAGACTGTTTCTTTCCCTGGCCCAGGCCCTGATGCTGGGTCATCCCAGCGGAACATTCCCCCCCACCCCACACACCCTCCCTGGGCTTCTCTGGGTTTCTAAGGTCCAAGGGATGAGGCCCTCCCTGGTCCCCCCAAGAACACCACACAAAGAAGTTATGATCACCAGTGACAAGTGTTTTACCAACGAACACATGAGTCAAGGGGAAGTTACATGGTGAGATGGGAGGGCGAGGGATAGAGAGGTCCCCTTGGGTTGGCCTCAGCCAATTACATCCCGAGTCTGGGCCCCAGCCCCACTGTCTTCCCGCTGGAGGCTGCAACGGTTCATCTTCAGCTGAGTCAGCTGGATGTAGCGGAGCACATTGGTGTCTGCAGGGGAGGTGGGCAGGGCATCATCTGGGTGTCCTAGGGCAGCAGGTGACTTCCACACCTCCCTGGCTCACACCCCATTCTCCGAAGTCTCCAGCAGCTCGCTCACACAGCCAATAGAGCCAGAGCCCTTCCCCAAAGCCCCAGTCACAGTCGGCAAAGCGGAGCCATCGCACACCTCTATGCGCCTGTATTTGCGGCACCCTCTGCCAGAAATGCCTCTTCGCAGAGGCTCCCTTCACAGTTCTCATCCTCCAGTGACATCTGCAAGAAGTCTGTTCTTTCGGAGCCACTTAACGGGTAAACTAATCTCGTCTCTGCTCCCACAACCCTGCACCTGTTGTAATCCCTCTTCCTTCCTCATTGGCTCTTAATACAAAACCGAGTGTTGTGTCTGCCCTCCTGCACTCATGTGTGTAAGTGCACACATGCACGCACACACACACACACCCCAATTTCCTGCCATCGCCCACCCGAGTGGATGAGTGGATGGTGGAGGAAGTGAATGAATAGGTGTGTGTGAATGGGTGAGTGGAGGAATGAGTGTGTGCAGTAGGTAGGGGTGGGAGGGGGTAATGGAGATGACAGTGGGTGGATAGGGAAGTGGCTGAGCAGGTGAATAGGAGATATCAGATGTGGCAATGACGGTAGATGAGAAATGGCCGGGGAGATGTCAGAGGAGCGATAGGTGGAGGGATGTTTGAATGGCGGGTGAAGTGCGGGGTGGATGAATGGATGAGTGGGCGTGTAGGGAGTAGGTGGGTGGCGCAGCCCTCCCTAGAAGCAGCTCCACGGGAGGAAGGCTCTGCTGTTCTACCGTGATCTTCCTGCCTGTGCCCTCTGCGCCAGCCCCGTTCCCTGCCCTGGGCCTAGCCCTCACCTCTGCCCCGCCC
>NW_026653145.1:0-15985 GCF_009828535.3 Hylobates moloch
GCTGCACTCCAGCCTGGGTGACAGAGCGAGACTCTGTCTCAAAAACAAACAAACAAACAAACAAAAAACAACCCAGCTCTTGACTGGGCCATGAGATGCCCAGACATTTGGTCAAACATTACAGTGGGTGTGTCTGAGGGGGTGTTTCTGGATATGATTAACATTTGAATTGGTAGTTAGAGTAACGCAGATTGCCCTACCTAATGTGAATAATTCTCATCCAATCAGTTGAAAGCCTAAACAGAACAAAAAGCCTGACGTCCTGTGAGTAAGAGGGAATTTCCTTCTGTCTGACTTCCTTAAACTGGGGCCTCATTTTTTAAACTGAAACACTGACTCTTCCTGGGTCTTGAAGCTGTTGGCGTTTGAGCTGGAACTAAAGCTGACCCTTGAACAACACAGAGATTATAGGCAACAACCTCCACCCCTCACCCCATACAGTTAAAAATCCACGTATAACTTTATTCCCCAAACACTTAACAACTAAAACTCCACTGTTGACCATAAGCCTTACCGATAACATAAACAGCTGATTAACACATACTTTGAATATTATATATATTCACTGTATTATACTGTAACCTCACAATAAAGTAAATTGGAGAAAAAAAAATTAAAGTCATAATAGGCCAGGCACAGTGGCTCACACCTGTAATCCCAGCACTTTGGGAGGCTGAGGCAGGCAGATCACCTGAGGTCAGTAGTTCAAGACCAGCCTGGCCAAAATGGTGAAACCCCGTCTCAATTAAAAATACAAAAAGAGAAAGAAAGTCATAAGAAAATACATTTACAGTTTTGTACTACATTGATCGATACCATAAGTTTACGTTGTCTATTTACAAGATGAACCATCTGTCTGAAATGGCAGTCAACCTTAGCTGGAGACCTCAATCTATATTACATATCAAGCAATTCAACTTTTTCTTGTAATACGATTACTTTTCTCTGGTTTGGGGAAGCATTTCCAGCATTACTAGTGACACTTCCTATGAGCCCCATGGTGTTATTCAAGGTTTATGATATTGCACTAAACACGATGAAAAATACCCGAGAACTGTGAGAGATCACTTTACTGTAATATACAATTTACTGTGCAAACTGCTCACGCTGAGATGATTAGCATCACAGAGCGTTTTAAGTGGATACTTGCAACACTCATAGGCTCACCACAATAGCAACAGGGTGGGGCTATTAAATTACTATAGTAGTACAGAATGTGCTACAGTTAATTTTATGCAGGTTATAATACTGCATCTTTACATTTGTTTACATTTCTCTCTACTGGGAATAGCACCATGTATGGTCTGTACATTTGTGTGCATGTGTTTTGAAAAATTTTAACTTTATGCAATAGATTTCTGTATATCTCATGTTAGTAAATAAGACTAGTATATATTTTATACATTCATATATACTTAATTTTTTCTTACTTTTTTTGATATTTCTAGGCTATGTGGTTCATCTGCAAGTTTTTCCAAATTGTTGCATATCTCCAAAAAATTTTCCAATATACTTATTGAAAAAAATCCACATATAAGTGGACCCATGCAGTTCACACCTGTGTATTTCAAGGATCAACTTGTACACTATCATTCTTCTGGTCTTCAGGCTTTTGGACTCAGACTAGAACTACAACATTGGCTCTCCTGGGTCTTCAACTTGCCAACTGCGGATCTTGAGACTTGTCAACTTCTGTAACCCCCATCTCTCTCTGGCTGTGTGTGTGTGTGTGAGAGAGTGTGCATGTGTGTATGTGTGTGTAAGTGACAGAGAGACAGACACACACACAGTTCCGTTTCTCTGGAGAACCCTAATACATGTACCTACTTAAGACATCAAATTCCTAATAAAAAGATCAAAAACCGTTTTAAATTAATAATACATAATGATGTCAATGGCAGAGCAAAATTCTCACATCGCTTGAAGAGGGTCTAATTTAAAACCTTTCTGAACAGTCACTTCATAGCATGCATTAAAACTTTAAAATTGTGTGTAGTTTCCTTTTGTTTTTTTCTTGAGATGGAGTCTTGCTCTGTCACTCAGGCTGGAGTGCAGTGGTGCCATCTCAGCTCACTGCAACCTCCACCTCCCAGGTTCAAGTGATTCTCCTGACTCAGCCACCCGAGTAGCTGGGATTACAGGCACCTGCCACCATGCCCAGTTAATTTTTGTAGTTTTAGTAGAGACGGTATTTCACCATGTTGGCCAGGCTGGTCTTGAACTCCTGACCTCAGGCGACCCACCTGCCTCGGTCTCCCAAAGTGCTAGGATTATAGGCGTGAGCCAACCTGCCCAGCTGTGTGTAGTTTCTTATAATTTTATTTCCTGGTGAATGTATATATATATATACACGCACACACACACACACACACACACACAAAGAATATAATCAAAACTATAATTAATTATCTATGTCCACAGGATAACAGCTATTTGACTCTGTTATTTATATTAGTAACATATATAACAGAGTCAAATTAGACACAACCAAATGTCCAACAATAGGAGAATGATTAAACAAATTACATCACTTTCAAAGAATATATTATGTAACTCATTAACATATTTTCAAAGATTGGTCAAAAATACGGAAAAATAATCATAATATAATGACAATTTTTAGAATGTTGAAAATCAGTGGTGTTTAGTTCTGTAGACTAGAGTAAAAGGCTACAATGTTGACAGTAATTATTTCAAATTGGAGGATAACAGGTGAATTTTTCTGTATTTTTCATGTTTTCTATAATTAGAATAAATTACCTTTAAAAGAAATATAAAAAACATTTTCCAAAACTGCTCAAAGAAAATCCTATTAAATGACTTCATTAAGATTCTATGGATAATTGTCAATGAAGACAGTTTTTAAGACAAATCTGAAAAAACTCTAAGAGCTCATTATAAAATGTTATTTTTTAAAATCTGAGCTTTTTAATAAAGTATATAGCTAGAGACATGAGCTGAATTGTGATCTCCTAAAAGTCATTTGTTGAACCCCTAACTCCAAATCCAACTGTAATTGGAGATAGGCCCTCTAAAGGGATAATTAAGGTTAAATGAGATCAGATGAGTGGGGCCCTAATCCCGTAAGACTAGTGTATTTATAAGAAAAGGAAGAAACACCAGGGATGCACATGCACAGAGAAAAGGCCATGTGAGCACAAAGCAAGAAGAAGGTCACCTGTAAGCCAAGGAGACAGGCCTCAGGAGAAACCAAATCTGCCAATGCTTGGATCTTGGACTTCCAGCCTCCAGAAGTGTGAGGAAATAGACTTCCGCTTTTTAAGCCAACCAGTCTGTGGTATTTTATTTTGGCAATGCTTGCAAACTAACATAAAACATAATAAAGTACTATAAAATGTACCTGGTAAATATTCTTTCTTCTATAATTTACTTTTAGGAGGCAGCAAATCAAGAAATAAACAGTAAAAAATGTTCTTCATACCACAGTGTCATGGCATAGAAGGGGCAAGAAATCATATTTCCAAGTAAAATGTTATTAGCTGGCACTATTAAAGAGAAATAAGGCGTAGGATTGGGAATATAAGCACTGCGGATAGGGTTTTTAAAAAGTTGTTCAGGTTTATAGTAATTATTGTCTATCTAAAAATGTTCTGTAGGCTGGGTATGATGACTCAGGCTCACAGCTGTAATCACAACCCTTCAGCATGCCAAGGCAGGAGAATGGCTTGAGCCCAAGAGTTTGAGAGCAACCTGGGCAACATAGTGAGACTCCATCTCTACAAAAAATTTAAAAAACAAAAAAAAAGCCAGGCATAATGGTGTGCACCTGTGGCCCTAGCTACTGGGAAGGATGAAGTGGGAGGATCACTTGAGCCCAAAGGTCGAGGCTGCAGTGAGCCATGATTGCACCACTGCACTCCAGCCCAGCCTGGGCAACAGAGGAAGACCCTGTCTCAAAAAAAACAAAAAAAAAAGTTTATAAAAGATTCTGCATAACATAATAGAAAATATTTTAAATTGCTTCATTTTATTTGTTCATGATATCTCCCAGTGCTCAAAAAATTATGTGCATATGTATAGACTCACATACATTCCTATAGATATATAACTCTGAAAGCAATTTCAGTCTTAAAATTACTACTGGCAGTATACCTACAAAGGAAAACATTCCTTTCCCAATCTTTTGTATTAGATTAATATGCAAGTTTCTTTTTATCTAAACTGAATTGTCAACACATTTATCCTTTTAGAATTTTCAACTACATTGCAGGGAGCATATTTAAAAAAAAAATAGACCGTTTCATTTTCAGACCAAATTAAAATATCAGGTACCACTCTGATATTTTTTTTCAAAATTACCTTGTCTGGATCCATCTTTCCTTTGATAAATTCTTGCTTCCAGAACTGCAATGCCTGTTCCAAAGTTAAACCAATGCCCTTCAGAAATAGGCCATACTGCATTCGGCCTCCATGACGAAGATGGTGATTTTCTCGCAAGGCTTTATGTAACTGACGCATGCAAGGTGGGAAGGATTTGGTAGAAAGCTACAAGAAAAAACAGTTGAGTTTTAAGTTATGTGGAAGACTTATCAGGTCCCCTGTAATATTTGTTGTGGTTGCTAATTCAATTTAATTGGAATAAAAAAACAAACACCATAAGAAAGTGCTACTTTATTACTGTGGTTACAGATGACTCTTATCTGTATAAGATGTTTCTTATTAACATTTTTTATTGGTTACAAGTTAATATAATATTTTAGATACTTTGGATTAAATAACATACTATTAAAATTTATTTTACCTGTTTTTTTAATTTAATTAAACTTTTTCTTTAAAGTTAACTATAGACTCCCATACAGTTACAAGAAATAATACAAAGAGATAGCATATATCCAAATTCCCCCAAAGATAAAATCATGTACAACTACAGTAGATTATCACAAACAGGATACTGACATTGATTGATACAATCCACTAGTCTTATTCAGGTTTCCTCAGTTGTACTCACGCACTTACTTCCTTATTAAATTTTATACAATTTTGTCACATGTAGGTTCATACATCCACCACCACAGTCAAGATGAAGAACAGTTCTGTCACCACAAGGATCTCTCATGATTTTATAATCACCCCCATCTATCTTTTGCACCCTGCTCCTCTCCCTCAGCTCCCTAACCTTTCGCAACCACTGATCTGGTTCTCCATCTCTGTAATTTTGTCATTTCAAGAGTACAATATAATAGAATCATATAATATGTGTTGTTTTGAGATTGTCATTTTTTACTCAGCAGAATTCCCTCAAGATTCATCTAAGTTGTACATAAGCTCATTTCTTTATTACTAACTAGTTTTCCATGGTATGAACGTATCATAATTTATTTATTCACTCATTGAAGAACACTTGGGTTGTTTCCAGTTTGGGCTATTTCAAATGAAGCTATTATGAGCATTCTTGAAGAGGTTTTTATGTGAACATAAGATTTCATTTCCCTGAGATAAAAGTACAATTGCTGAATAGCAGATGAACTTTTAAGATAACTCAAATACAAAGCAGAACACAAAACAAGAGAAACTGTTCTCATAAGGAAAATTCAAATAAATATGTTAAAGAAATCAAGTTAAAAGGAACAAAGTGTAGGTCTTTCCCTTAGTGCCAAAAATGAAATATCATTGCCTACTTTAATTTTTCAGTTACGGTTTCAATTGCATTCTCTATGACTTCCTTAAATATCCTCCCAAGACTTAAATTCTCACTCCCTCACACATGCCTTAGCAAGTTCACTTCATCTATAAGAAAGAGCAGGTCTCACTTTGCTTGACTTTGCTGCTCCCTCTAGTGACCATCCAGTTTCTCTTCATTCTTTTACAGTAACAACTTCTGAATTTTTCCATCCCCAGTCTAGTTCATTCAGACCTATATCCCCGCTTGGTAGAACTAACTAGAAAGCCTTTCAGCTCATTTTCATGAGACCATTTTTGTTCCTTCATATTAATATCTGATTTTTTTCCTAAACATTGTTCTAATCCATACAATCAATATTCAACATCCTTAGTATGAACATGCAAGGTTTCCTCAATATCTGGTAACTACTTTTCTTTTTTTTTTCTTCTTTTTTTATTTTTTTGAGATGGAATCTCACTCTGTTGCCCAGGCTGGAGTGCAGCAGTGCCATCTCGGTTCACTATAACCTCTGCCTCCCAGGTTCACGCGATTCTCCTGCTTCAGCCTCCTGAGTAGCAGGGATTACAGGTGCCTGCCAACATGCCCAGCTGATTTTGGTATTTGTAGTAGAGACAGGGTTTCACCATGTTGGCCAGGCTGCTCTCGAACTCCTGACCTCAGGTGATCCTCCCACCTTGGCCTCTCAAAGTGCTAGGATTACAGATGGCATGACCCACTGCGCCTGGCCAATAACTACTTTTCAATTATACCTAACAGAACAATGATTTATTAAGTGTTCTGGAAAATAAGCTAGGACCTAATTGTCCCCTTTAATTCAGTTAAGGAAAAAGACACAACAATTATTATATTCACTACTATGTAAGTTAAACACATGAAATAAATGATAAAATGAGGGCTCCAACAAGGGCAAAACTTGAGCACCACAGAAGCACTGTGACAGGGAGCCCGGGAGAGCCCAGTATATTATTACTACACCAAAATGAGTCCTCGGCTCCAGTCCACTTGATTATTCACGATCCCATGACCACGCAGTCATGCTCTATAGCTTCTCATTCTTCTCACTCTGCTAGCCCTACCTGGTGCACCCTTCTCATGCACATGCCATGTAGCCAAAGCCAAGCCATCATTCAAGACCCAAATCAATTTCTATTTCTTTTGGCACATTCCTTGATTACTTTTTATTCATTCAATCAACAAATATTTAACACTTACTATGTGTACAGCCCTGGGGAACCAGTAGTGAACAAAGAAGTCAAAAACCCTGTCCTCAAAGAGCTTATATTTTAATAGGAGGAGACAGACAATGAATACAGACATTAAAAAGATAACATCTGATGCCAAAGCACTGGAAATGAAATAGAGAAATGAAATCAAGTGTGATTAGGGGAGAGGTACTTCAATTTGGGTGGCCAGGGAAGCCTTTTTGAGGAGATGGCATTTCAAGTAAGACAAAGAAAGAAGTTGGATTCTAGTGAAATGAAGATCCTGAGAAGGAATAAACGTGGTGTGCTAAAAGAGAGCATAAGCTCCATGTGACCAGAGCAAGTGAGTGAGCCGGAATGGAGCAGAAGATAAAACAGAAAAGATGAGCACATACGGCTTCAGAGGCCATAACATGAGCTTGGATTTAAGTCTACATATGATGAAAACCCACTGGAGGGTTCTGACCAGAAGACTGATGTGATTCAATGAACAAAGAGAACTCTGGCTGTTATGTAGTGAAAAGACTATATGAGAGTAAGAATGGAAGCAGGAGGGATACTTAAGAGGTGTGGGCAGTAGTCCAAATAATAAAAATTAAAAAGATAGTGTCTGGCTATATACAGATAGAAAAATGATTATGGAAAACAAGCAAACAAAAGAATCGTAAGTCCAGGATAGGGGATAAATTATCAACTTGGATCTTGCAGAGGCCAAGAACAATAACAAGAATAGCGCCAGTACACAAGACCATTGGCTAGGTGTTCAAATCATCAACAAATACAGGTGTGGGGGGAGGGGGTAGAATAGCAACAAAGGAGGTCTCAGATGATATAATAAGATCACAAGGGCTTTAAAGGAGCTGGAGCTGTAACAATGGAAGGTAGAGAAACGTGGACCAAGAAAGACACTCACCGCACACCTATATACGAACTCGGGGGGAAAGTTGTCTCTACTTGGAGAGGGCCACAGGGGAAACAGCGTTGAGAAAGCCAGATTTGTTAGAAGAAAAAACTAAAGAAAACATTTGGAGAAGAGTTGCAAATACCAAGGGATATGCAAATGACATGCTGTTGTGAAGATCAAACAATATAGATACAGAGTTAGGAGGCAGTCCAAAAAAAGATACATCTGTATTACTCACCACGGGGTCTCAGGCACAGACCCATGACAGGATCACCATCATAGCACTTAACATTATATTGCTCATTTATTATTTATTATGTTGTCCCTCTCCCTCATGTAAGGTCCATGAAGGCAGGGACATTTTCTGTTTTCCTCACTTCTGTATCCACAGCACAATGGCTGCTACATAACTGATGGGCTCAATATATATCCATTAAATGAATTAATATTTCTATGAACTCCAACAGTATCCAACCAAATTCACATTTGCTTGTGAATGGGGAAACATCTAGCTAGAACTAGGAACAGAATTAACCTCCAACCACTCACATTATATAAGCACAAATCACATGAGTGGAAGTGAGAAGGGGGACTGTTAGAGATAAGTGTTTAATAAAAAATTAAAAGATGGGACATCTTTGAGAACAAACTTCAAATCAACAAATCAACTGTGTAAAGTAGGCAACCCTGTTGTTATTTCTAGACATATTACTTTTTTATAATTTTTCAAATGGAAGATGACATATTCATTCTGATGCAAACTCACGGTCTTTCTCTACTAGTCTTATTACAGTTCTTGTTTCCAAGCACTAAAATCCCTGTGTATTTTTCATTTATTGTGAATAATTTGGTAGACATCTAACCCAAGATTATTTATGGCTGGCTTATTTTCCCCTTGTGTATGGAGTGCAAATGCTGTTATGTATTAATGAGAAATTCTACAAGTATGGCAAAGTACGCTACCCTATGGAATCACAAAGTCAAATGATGCTAAAATAAGCTATCTATTAATCTTGTAGCCTACACTAGATGATGAATTGTCCTCTCCCCCTGAAATTCATATATCGAGTCCTGACCTCTAGTAGCTCCAAATGTGACTATATTTAGAGATGGGGCCTTTAAAGAAATCATTAAGATTAAAGGAGGCCACGGGGGTGGGGCCCTGGTCTCACGTACTCAGTGTCCTTACGAAAACAAGAGACACCAGGGATGTATGCAAGCAGTGGGAAGACCACAGGAGAACGCAAGGAGAAGGCAGCCATCTGTGAGACAACAAAGGCCCTGGAAGAAGTCAAACCTACTATCACTTTGATCTTGGATTTCGAGCCTCTAGACTGTGAGAAAATAAATTTCTGTCGTCATGACGGCCCTGACAAACTAATACACTCAGTGTTTTCCATTCCCCCTTTATTAAATGTATACAGTATTTAAATGTAAACACAAACTCCATTTAGCTATTTAAAAGAAGTCCTCTTTGGAATAGTTGATTAAATTCTGTTTTCATAAAAGTACAGATAATTTTCTGATTAAATGATTTTCCTATGATTTTTTAAAAATCATATAAGTAGGGCATGGGATTTTCTTTTTTTTTTCTTTTTTTGAGATGGAGTCTTGCCCTGTCGCCCAGGCTGGATTACAGTGGCGCGATCTCGGCTCACTGCAAGCTCCACCCGCTGGGTTTACGCCATTCTCCTGCCTCAGCCTCCCGAGTAGCTGGGAATACAGGCGCCCGCCACTACGCCCGGCTAATTTTTTCTATATTTAGTAGAGACGGGGTTTCACCATGTTAGCCAGGAGGGTCTCGATCTCCTGACCTCGTGATCCACCCACCTCGGCCTCCCAAAGTGCTGGGATTACAGGCACGAGCCACCACGCCCGGCTGGGATTTTCTTTAAAATTAATCAGCAAGCAGTGAAATAATATTCTATCTCCTCACCCAAAAGTCTTTAAGAAAATCTATGTTCCCTCCATTGATAATGTTCTAAGTTTAAAAGAATGTGCCACTTACCGAATCAATCTGATCTAAAGAAATCTTCCCAACATTTCCCTGGGTACTGTAATCTTGGCCAGTGTAGGAATGACTTTAAAAAAAGAAAAATATATATTAAAACAGATTCATAAAATACTTTTGATCCCTTCGAAGGAAAGTTTTTAAATTTTGAAAATGATTAAAATAAGAAAGCATTTTACATATAAACCTTAGCAGAAACATAGCCAAGTGTTTTAAACATATTTAATGAAATTAAGTAACTTCCCCCAAAATAATACAAAAATATAGTAACGGTCTGAACCTCCTGACTCCTAGTCTAGAGCACCACTTCCATTTTTTTAGATGCATAATCCAAGTTGTTGTTAAAGTTCAAACCTCTACCATTTATCCTTTATTAACAGCACGACAACATAGCAAAAAAGCAGCTGGAACTTAAATTGGGAATCATCACTTAAAAGTAGCAGGTGAGCAAGTTACTTAGTTACCACTCTCTGTATGCCAGGTTCCTTATTGACTAATGGTGATAATAATGCCTGCTTTGCAGTGTTGATAGGAGGTCTGAATTGTAAGAATTTTTGTTAAAGAGCCTGACATAAAGCAATCACTGTTTATTAAAATAAATAATATCTGAATAGCATTTTACAGTGTACAAAGAGTCTTCAATAGCCTCTAATTAGATCCTTGCAACCCCCTGAGAGAGCGTTTCCATATATCATTTGATGAATGGAGGCTTGGAGGAGTTAGAAACTTGTTAGGATCAGAAAGCAAGTCAGCAGTGCAGTAGGAACTCAAACCTTTTGATTCCTAATTCCCCATTTTTTCACTGCACCATATCATCCTCTTTCCTATAATAAATTTTCCTGTATGATTATCTTCAAATTAGGAAGCATAACTTGGTATATACTACCTAAAGCCACCCACCTCGGTAATGTTTCACCTCCTTGACACAACACACTACTCATGCCCACCTCCATGAACACAGACTCAGGTGCATGCAGATGTGACATAGCAAAAATCAGCTGCTAGATTACATAGAAATCCACAATCAAACCAAGGATTATACAAATACCACAACTAAAGGGAAGTCCTGGAGTGAAGTCATTATGATCATAAAGAATTCCACCTGGGCAACAGAGTACGACTCTGTCTCTAGAAATAATAAAAATTAAAAAAAAAAAAAAAAAAAACCCTGGGCATGGTGGCATGCCTGTAGTCCTAGCTACTCTGGAGGCTGAGGTAAGAGGACTGCTTGAGCCAGGGAGATCAAGGCTGTAGTGGGCCATGATCACGCCTGAGCATTTGAGCCTAGGCTATACAGCGAGACTCTGTTTCAAACAAACAAACAAACAAACAATTCAGATACTACTTTCTATCTGCTCAGTTACAGATTCTTCCTGCTGAGCCACATATACGCTCAAGATGCTCTGTAGACAGGCTGTTGTTTCCATAATCAATCAATTTTACTGATTAAACAATGGGTATGGATTATGAAGCAAAACCACAATATAGCTGGCTCACACCTGTCATCCCAGCACTTTGGGAGGCTGAGGCAGGCAGATGGCTTGAGCCCAGGAGTTCAAGACTAGCCTAAGCAACATGACAAAACCTGGTCTCTACAAAAAATACAAAAATTGGCCAGGCATGGTGGTGTGTGCCTGTAGTCCCCACTACTCAGGAGGCTGAAGCAGTAGGATGGCTTGAGCCCAGGAGGTGTAGGATGCAGTGAGCTGAGATTGTGCTCCACCCTGGGTGACAGAGTGAGACCCTGTATCAAAAAAAAGAAAAAAAAAGGTACAGATTTCCCCTCCCTGCAAGTCCTCCTTCTACAGGCTAAGAAGGATCTGAGAATTACTCCGAGAGCAGAATGAGTAGACTAATACTGAGGGAAACCAGAAGATGCCACCCCCAGAATATGAAGGATTATTGAGCGAAGGCAATTTAAGAAGAAGCAGATTCAGGAAAGCTCTCTGCCCTCCCTCTATCTGCCTAAAAGCAAAACATAGATTTACAAAGACAAAAGTCATCCTGCCCACCTTTTACCAGTGAGAACAAAGATTGATCAGTGAAGATAACTTCAGATTCTTATTATGTGGAGATGATACCAGAGGAAACTATATGAACAAGCTTTACCAACTGGTCTTTATCTGCCATTTATTTGCCTTCTCACAAGTTGCTGCCACAAGAGACTCAAAGTCCTTGTCCTTTGCCATGTCACTTCAGAAATTTATCGCTCTTAGTTGAATTTGCTATATAAACTTGAATCGAAAACACCTTTTTTGAGAACTACTTACTTTCTGGATGTTTTCCATGCATATGCCTTCCATAGCACACACATGTGCTATGGTTTGAATATCTGTCCCTTCCAAAACTCATGTTTAAATTTAATCCCTAATGTGGCAGTATTGAGAGGTGGGATTAATGGATAGAGGATTAATAGATCAATGAGTTGCCATGGGAGGGAAACTTGTGGCTTTACAAAATGAGGAAGAGAGACTTGAGCTGGCATGTTAACACACTGAGCCCCCTCGCCATGTGATACCCTATACCACCTCAAGACTCTTCAGAGAGTCCCTGCCAGCAAGAAAGCTCTCACCAGGTGCACCCTCTGGACCTTGGACTTCCCATCCTCTATAACTGTAAGAAATAAATTTGTTTCCTTTATAAATTACCCAATTTCAGATATTCTGTTATAAGCACAGAAAACTGATACAAAATGTTAATAAACTTGTTTGTTTTTCTCCTATTAATCTGTCTTTTATTACATGGGTCCTTTCCAACCTATAGGGCTTGAAGAAAAAATTATTCTTCCCCTATAAGACCATATCCTAAAACACATCTCCTCTTGTATTATTTTCCCTTGCCTTGTATTTATTATCTTTCCCTTGAGTAACACCTTTCTGACAATGTGTTATTAGATTCTATGCATTTCATTAATTGCAGTAGCACAATGGCATATAAAACTCATGCAAAGTTAAATTGATAGCTGCCATTTAACTTTAATGTTTTAGGCTTTAGCACACAGCATAACCAGATAATTGTTTCAGTGAAATCTCAGGAATAAAAATGTTATTTCTTTTTCCAACATGTCTTACAGTAGAGCAAAGGGGCATTGGGAATGGCAGTAGGCTAGGCATATGAAGACACGTTCTTGGTTTTTTTTTTTTTTGAAACGGAGTCTCGCTGTGTCACCCAGGCTGGAGTGCAGTGGGACGATCTCGGCTCACTGCAAGCTCCGCCTCCCAAGTTCACACCATTCTCCTGCCTCAGCCTCCCGAGTAGCTGGGAATACAGGTGCCCACCACCACACCCGGCTAATTTTTGTATTTTTTAGTAGTGACGGGGTTTCACCATGTTAGCCAGGATGGTGTCGCCCTCCTGACCTCGTGATCCACCCGCCTTGGCCTCCCAAAGTGCTGGGATTACAGGCGTGAGCCACTGTGCCCGGCTGGTTTTTGTTCTTTAAATACCAGTTCTGCAAACTGGGACAAGTCACTTAACCATTCTGATTTGCACCATCCTTATTTGTAAAATGGCACTAATAATGCCAGCCCTGCCTAATTAACAGAAATACTGGAGAAATCAAATGAAATAATGTATCCAAAGTGCTAAATAAAATCAGTGAAGCATACTCCAGCACAAAGAGCAATTGCAGTCTTGACCAGTAAGTACAGAAATCACAGGATTGTAAGAGAGACCACAGCATGATCCTGTGGAGGAGCCATCACCCAGCTGGGAAGTACTAGGCCATGCCATTGACCCTTGTAAGTCTCAGCTTCTTAGTCTATCAGCTGAAGGTGGTGATTACAATGATGTAACAGGATTGTTCAGATCAAATAAACAAATATGAAAGGCCTCTATAAATGGTAAAATGATGTACAAACAGAATTATAGTTATTGAGTAAATGAAGCCAAATTACTACGCCACAAGGAAGTTGTTCTCAGCCCAGATTAATGCATACTGTACTAAGTACAAAGAGTAGACATACAAAGAGGACATATACATTTGCCTAAATGACAGTATAAAATGCCTGTTCTTCCACACCTCACTAGAATATACAAAAGGGCTAAATTTCGAGGAAAAAAAGAAAAAAAGCAAGAGAATGCTAGCACCGATGAATGCAAAGACTTTATTGGTATAAATGCCTACAGAGAGAATACAAGTAAACTTAAACTGTGTAGACATCAAACTTCTAAAAATATTTTTGGCCAGTCCCAGTGGCTCATGCCTCTATTCACAGTACTTTGGGAAGCCAAGGCAGGAGGACCACTTGGGCCCAGGAGTTAGAGATCAGCCTGGGCAACATATAGCAAGGCATCATCACTACAAAAAAAAAAAAAAAAAAAATTAGCTGGGTGTGGTGGCACACACCTGTAGTCTCAGCTACTCAGGAGGCTGAGGTGGGAGGATTGCTTGAGCCTAGGAGTTTGAGGTTGCAGTGATTTATGATCACATCACTGCAGTCCAGCCTGGATGAGGAAGTGAGACCCTGTCTCAAAAATAAAAAATAATAACTCTATAAAAAAGACATATACATAATAGAAAGACGGCCACCAGCCTAGTGTGGGCAAGTACGGAACCCATGGGGGTGGGGATGAATATGACAGAAATGGAGATGTTAAGTATCAGAATTAGGAATGGCATTTCTCCTCTACTCATCTATAATCAGAAAGCCTTACTTATGTCTGCATTAGAGGAGGTGATAATAAACATCACAGCTACTTAACACCTATTTGAACTAGTTAAGGATAGCTGGGGGGCAGGGGGATTGTTAGATACAACACAACAAAGGCAGTTGATGAGAAGCCTGTATCCCATGCTCTGCAGGCAGTGAAAAATCACAAAAAGATGTGAGGCAAGAACTGACATAATCCAGTTTACACCTGAGAAACAAAGCCGTGTGGGGAAATAATTAGAAAGGGGAGGCACTGGCAACTAACTGAAAGAATACTGTAGGCAATGTTACATCCAGGCGAGGAAAGGTGAGAGCCTGAGTAAAGTAGGGGTAACGGATGGAGAAAGGAAGGCAATAGATGGGTTCAGGAAATTTTCTGGAAAAGAATGGATATGCTTTGATGAAGGAGGTAGAAAAGTCAAGAATAACAGATCAGTTTCTAGCCTGAGCGACTGAGTGCTTCCAAGCCACGATTTCACTTTCCACAAGATAAAAACTATTTAGCCTAAACAATAAAACTGTTATTCAGGAATAAACTTACAAAGAAATTATGAAAATACAAGTTTTGATAATAAATTTTCTTCACTCATCCTTACAATGTTTCCAGGTGAATGGTTTTTTCCTCATAATAATGAAACATTGACAGAAGCTCAAAAATCAAGGTAGAAGAAAAACAAATAATGCTGCCATAAAATAAAAAAAACCCTTAAAAACAATTCACATTGGCTCATGAAACTGGCTTTTACTTGGAAGTGCCAAGAGATGGTTCTAAAGGAGAATCCTAGCAGGTAGCCAGGGAAAGAGACGCATCCTTCTCCATTCAGAGCTCAGCGCCAGCTTTCTATCACACTGCTGCCAAATAAATGAAGCTGCTATATTAATGAATTGTCAAAATATATTCTTATTTTCATGATTTGAAAATGATCGATTTTATGAGGGAACATGTCTTAGTGATTATTATATTGGGAAAACATAGAAAGTCATTTTTAAAAGCAAAAAACATTTCTAATTGCTTCAACATCTATAAACAAATGCAAACCCAGCAGAAAATAGTTTTCTGTCCATTTAAAATACTCACAGCTTTGAGAGACATTCACTGTCACCAACATAGTTTTTTTAACGAGGGATTCAGTAAGCATAAAAGCTTTCCTACTCTTAATGTTTCATAAAAGAATAAAGTGAGATGTAACACAAATACCATTTTTTCAATATAGAAGACTGAAGAACATTTTAATGGGTCACAAAATTCACATTATGTCATTAACGACTATTTTGCCAAATATAAAGGGCAATGTTTGATTAATCAGAGAATCTTGAAAAATCTGAATTTGATTTCCTTAATTCTCAGTTTAGCCACTAATTTTCCACAAGTTTAAAAGGAAAAAGACAAGGCAAGCTATGCATCAATTTTTTTCATCCATAAATATGTGTGGTAACGGGTAAGGAACTGCAGTGATTTACTTACACTCCCTATGCATAATTTATTTGCTAAAGTATCAGGTGAAAGGCATTAAGGGTGAAATACCAGTTTTCTCAAGTTATAGAAAAGTAATGAAAACAATAAAGATGTGG
>NW_026653146.1:0-15983 GCF_009828535.3 Hylobates moloch
CCTCGTCTCAAGGCTGCAGGGAGTCGTGATTGCATCACCGCACTCCAGCCTGGGTGACAGAGTGAGACCTTGTCTCAAGGTATGTTTCATGTATGTTCTCTTTTTTCATTGATAAAGGCCCAAACTTCCCAGAGAGAAAAACATACAGCCTTAAGGAATTTGGCTAGAAGTCTATTCAGGGCATATGATACGATAGAACAGGGATTCTGTAGAACGTGGAAGAAACTAGTCGCTCTAGGAGTAGGTTAGATTCAGAGAAGTAGCAAGAATGTACTTAAAGCAGCAGGTAACGAGATAAAATTGGGGTAAATCGGGGTAGGAATATGTTAGAAGCAAGGGGGGAACTGTAGTCACTGTTACCTCGATGGCGAAGCCAGAACGTGAGGCTCTTGCTCTTAGAATTCACGTGAGTACCAGAGCCTTGCGTTTTCTTGCAGGACACAGATTATCCTTATTTGGGTACCACCATGGACACCTATAAGGAACTGATTGAGAGGATTCCTGAGTTGAACAAAGTGGCACGAGCAGCTGCAGAGGTCGCTGGTCAGTTCGTGATTAAACTAACCCATGATGTTGAATTGAACCTGGACTATGAGAGGTACAACAGCCAGCTACTTTCCTTTGTGAGGGATCTGAAC
Source organism: Hylobates moloch (assembly GCF_009828535.3). Taxonomy (NCBI): domain Eukaryota; kingdom Metazoa; phylum Chordata; class Mammalia; order Primates; family Hylobatidae; genus Hylobates; species Hylobates moloch. Next base: position 639 of record NW_026653146.1, read on the forward strand.
CAATACAGAGCAGACATAAAGGTGAGCACTGATTCCAATTATGTTTTCATTGCTGAATGTCAAGTATTTTGAAGTGTGATGTGTTCCTGTGTGTTCCTGTTGGAAGGGTGATTGTAGCCATAGTACATTTTAAAGTGAATTGAGGTAGAATTGTATATAGAATTGGTAACTTGTTTGAGAGAAGTCGGGAGGCTGTGGATTAGAGACCTAGGACAGAGCTCAGCCAGTGTTTCAGAATCCAGAGCAGTGTCGGGTTTTCTGTCACTCATGTCTCCCAGGCAGCCCGTCAGTAGGACACGGAATATGAAGATCTCAGCAAGGAGTTGGGCTGTGTGCCTCTCGGACGTGACACAGATGGAAAGACAGCACAGCTAGCAGGATTCTATCTCGTATTGATCTGCGCATCTAAAATTCAAATAGTCCATTAAATGAAACTGATAAACAGAGTGAGGTGGTGCATACCCGTAGCACCAACTACTTCTGCTGAGGCAGGAGGATTGCTGGAGCCCAGCGCAGGCAACATAGCAAAATCCTATCTCTAAATAAATTAATAAAACTAATATTAAGTAGCTTCCAGATGGTTTTATGGTACTAGGAGTTGATTTTTAACAGATCTCTTAATTGAAGTAAATCACTGATAACCAAATCTTTTTATATCTTTTTTATTTTTATTTTATTTTTTTGAGAGACGAAGTCTCGCTCTTGTCCCCCAGGCTGGCGTTCAATGACATGATCTCGGCTCACTGCAACCTCCACCTCCCGGGTTCAAGCGATTCTCCTGTCTCAGCTCCCCAGGTGGCTGGGATTACAGGCGTGTGCCACCATGCCCAGATAGTTATTGTGTTTTTAGTAGAGCCGGGGTTTTACCACGTTGGCCAGGCTGAAGTGCAGTGGCGAGATCTCAGCTCACTGCAAGCTGTGCCTCCTGGGTTCACGCCATTCTCCTGCCTCAGCCTCCCGAGTAGCTGGGACCACAGGCGCCCGCCACCACGCCCAGCTAATTTTTTGTATTTTTAGTAGAGCCGGGGTTTTACCATGTTGGCCAGGCTGGTCTTGAACTCCTGACCTCAGGTGATCCACCCACCTCAGCCTCCCAAAGTGCTGGGATTACAGGCATGAGCCACCGCGCCCGGCCTCTTATGTCTTTCTTGAAACTAATTGTAGCTGTTGAAAATGGAACTTACCAGATGGAAATAACTGGATCCTGAAGTACATTGAACCAAAATGTTCTCCCCTATAAGGACGTTTTCCCCCAAAAGGAGAACTGAATGGGAAACAATATAGTACATCGGATTATATAATTATGTTCAATTTCTTAATGAGAATGGTTTTCTTACACGCTGTGCTCAAATATGAGCGTATGTCACAGTCCACAGAGCTTGGAACCCCTGAGCAAGGTGCTTTCGGAGTCTTGAGCTTATCTGCGAGTTCCTTTTATCAGAATCTTACTTAACACATTTAAATTAGAAAGGCATACAAAAGAATGTCCTTAGAAATAAAACTTCTCATAGTGAATAATGTCTGTTTCAGGAAATGGGCCTGAGTTTACAGTGGCTGTATTCTGCTCGTGGAGACTTCTTCCGTGCTACTTCCAGACTAACAACAGATTTCGGGAATGCTGAGAAAACAGACAGATTTGTCATGAAGAAACTCAATGATCGTGTCATGACAGTAAGTGAACTTTTGGGAAAGGAGGAACTAAAGTATGTGTAAAATAATTGATAAATCTTACACTTCTGCAAAGTGGACAAACTCTAGGAGTCTAGAATTCCTTTAAGAAGGGAGCATTAATGGTTTAGCTGTCATTTTCTGTGTCTGCTGTCTAATTCAGACCTTAGTCAAACCTAGTCTTTTTGGAAGAGACTTGCTGTAAACCTTCCATGTATGCTCCAATGGGGAAGAGAATCTGAACACATTTAAAGTTTTCATTTGTAAAATCAATCAGTTTCCTTTAAAAATTTTTTTTTTTTTTTTTTTTTGAGACAGAATTTCACTGTTGTTGCCCAAGCTGGAGTGCAGTGGCACAATCTCAGCTCACCGCACCCTCTGCCTCCCGGGTTCAAGTGATTCTCCTGCCTCAGCCTCCTGAGTAGCTGTGATTACAGGTGCCCACCACCACGCCCGGCTCATTTTTTGTATTTTTAGTAGAAACGGAGTTTCACCATGTTAGCCAGGCCGGTCTCAAACTCCCAACCTCAGGTGATCCACCTGCCTCAGCCTTCCAAAGTGCTGGTATTACAGGCGTGAACCACTGTGCCCAGCCTCCTTTAGAATTTTAACCTTGGAAGATTAGCATTAGCCTGGTTCTCAGCATTCTTTTTTCCTTACTCTGCTATAGAAAGTCTGATCAGTTGGCTGGGTACAGTGGCTCATGCCTGTAATTCCAGTACTTTGGGAGGCTGAGGTGAGCGGATCACCTGAGGTCGGGAGTTCAAGACCAGCCTGACCAACACGGAGAAACCCCATCTCTACTAAAAATACAAAATTAGCTGGGCGTGGTGGTGCATGCCTGTAATTCCAGCTGCTCAGGAGGCTGAGGCAGGAGAGGAGGTTGCGGTGAGCTGAGATCGCGCCATTGTACTCCAGCCTGGGCAACAAGAGCAAAACTCTGTCTCAAAAAAAAAAAAAAAAAAAAAGCTGGGCACGGTGGCTCACGCCTGTAATCCCAGCATGAATCGCTTGAACTCGGGAGGTGGAGGGTACCGGTGAGCCGAGATCGCGCCGTTGCACTCCAGTCTGGGCAACAAGAGCGAAACTCTGTCTCAAAAAAAAAAATAAAAGTCTGATCAGCATTCTTAAATTTGGGACATTTTACATTTGAAGTGAACAGTTGTTTTACTACAAAAGTCACAGGGCTGTGTAAATTGCCTTGTGTGTTGTTTTCGTAGGTGGAGTATCACTTCCTCTCTCCCTACGTATCTCCAAAAGAGTCTCCTTTCCGCCATGTCTTCTGGGGCTCCGGCTCTCACACGCTGTCAGCTTTACTGGAGAACTTGAAACTGCGTAAACAAAATAACGGTGCTTTTAATGAAACGCTGTTCAGAAACCAGTTGGCTCTAGCTACTTGGACTATTCAGGGAGCTGCAAATGCCCTCTCTGGTGACGTTTGGGACATTGACAATGAGTTTTAAATGTGATACCCATAGCTTCCATCAGAACAGCAGGGTAGTCTGGTTTCTAGACTTGTGCTGATTGTGCTAAATTTTCAGTAGGGCTACAAAACCTGATGTTAGAATTCCATCCCATCATCTTGGTACTACTAGATGTCTTTAGGCAGCAGCTTTTAATACAGGGTAGATAACCTGTACTTCAAGTTAAAGTGAATAACCACTTAAAAAATGTCCATGATGGAATATTCCCCTATCTCTAGAATTTTAAGTGCTTTGTAATGGGAACTGCCTCTTTCCTGTTGTTGTTAACGAAAATGTCAGAAACCAGTTATGTGCATGATCTCTCTGAATCCTAAGGGCTGGTCTCTGCTGAAGGTTGTAAGTGGTTGCTTACTTCGAGTGATCCTCCAACTTCATTTGATGCTAAATAGGAGATACCAGGTTGAAAGACCTTCTCCAAATGAGATCTAAGCCTTTCCATAAGGAATGTAGCTGGTGTCCTTATTCCTGAAAGAAACAGTTAACTTTCAGAAGAGATGGGCTTGTTTTCTTGCCAATGAGGTCTGAAATGGAGGTCCTTCTGCTGGATAAAATGAGGTTCAACTGTTGATTGCAGGAATAAGGCCTTAATATGTTAACCTCAATGTCATTTATGAAAAGAGGGGACCAGAAGCCAAAGACTTAGTATATTTTCTTTTCCTCTGTCCCTTCCCCATAAGCCTCCATTTAGTTCTTTGTTATTTTTGTTTCTTCCAAAGCACATTGAAAGAGAACCAGTTTCAGGTGTTTAGTTGCAGACTCAGTTTGTCAGACTTTAAAGAATAATATGCTGCCAAATTTTGGCCAAAGTGTTAATCTTAGGGGAGAGCTTTCTGTCCTTTTGGCACTGAGATATTTATTGTTTATTTATCAGTGACAGAGTTCACTATAAATGGTGTTTTTTTTATAGAATATAATTATCGGAAGCAGTGCCTTCCATAATTATGACAGTTATACTGTCGGTTTTTTTTAAATAAAAGCAGCATCTGCTAATAAAACCCAACAGATACTGGAAGTTTTGCATTTATGGTCAACACTTAAGGGTTTTAGAAAACAGCCGCCAGCCAAATGTAATTGAATAAAGTTGAAGCTAAGATTTGGAGATGAATTAAATTTAATTAGGGGTTGCTAAGAAGCGAGCGCTGACCAGATAAGAATGCTAGTGTTCCTAAATGCAATGAATTGTGACCAAGTTATAACTAAATGTCACTTAAAGGCTGTGGTAGTACTCCTGCAAAATTTTATAGCTCAGTTTATCCAAGGTATAACTCTAATTCCCATTTTGCAAAATTTCCAGTACCTTTGTCACAATCCTAACACATTATCGGGAGCAGTGTCTTCCATAATGTATAAAGAACAAGGTAGTTTTTACCTACCACAGTGTCTGTATCGGAGACAGTGATCTCCATATGTTACACTAAGGGTGTAAGTAATTATCGGGAACAGTGTTTCCCATAATTTTCTTCATGCAATGACATCTTCAAAGCTTGAAGATCGTTAGTATCTAACATGTATCCCAACTCCTATAATTCCCTATCTTTTAGTTCTAGTTGAAGAAACATTTTGTGGTCATTAAGCATTTGGTGGGTAAATTCAACCACTGTAAAATGAAATTACTACAAAATTTGAAGTTTAGCGTGGGTTTTTGCTATCTTTATGGTTTCTCCAGGTCCTCTACTTAATGAGATAGTAGCATACATTTATAATGTTTGCTATTGACAAGTCATTTTAACCTTATCACCTTATTTGCATGTTACCTCCTATAAACTTAGTGCGGACAAGTTTTAATCCAGAATTGACCTTTTGACTTAAAGCAGGGGGACTCTGTATAGAAGGTTTGGGGGGTGTGGGGAGTGAAGGGTGTGGGGAGGGAGAGTCCCCCGAAGGTCTTTGACACGTCTGCCTACCCATTCGTGGTTATAAATTAAATGTAGGTATGAATAAGTTCGAAGCTACATGAGTGAACCATCATTATAAACGTGATAATCAGCTGTTTGTCATAGGGCAGTTTGAAACTGCCTTCTAGGAAAAAGTTCGTAGGATATCTTAAGCTTCTTAGTGTCACTTACCTAGATTGACAGCCTCACTCGAATGTTTCACTACTCACAGTCTCTTTAATCTTCAGTTTTATCTTTAATCTCCTCTTTTATCTTGGACTGACATTTAGTGTAGCTAAGTGAAAAGGTCATAGCTGAGGTTCCTGGTTTGGGTATTATGCATACATACTTAAATGAAAGCATGTGACATATTCATAGTCTAACACGATATGAATAAAGGGCATCCATTTTGCAGCAGTAAGTCTCTTCAGAAAACCCTTTCTATAGTTAGGGTTGAGTTACTTCCGATCAAGCCAGTACGTGGTGACAGGCTCAATATTCCTGAATGAAATACCAGACTAGTGACAAGCTCGTGGGCTTGAGCTGTCTTCTCGTTAAGGAGTTGGGCCTTTCGGAGGTGACGGATAAGATGAATGAGTTCTGTCGTGATTCACTCTTCTAGAACTTGCATGACCTTTACTGTGTTAGCTCTTTGAATGTTCTTGAAATTTTAGACTTTCTTTGTAAACAAATGATATGTCCTTAGCATTGTATAAAAGCTGTTATGTGCAACAATGTGGAGATTCCTTATCTGATTTAATAAAATACTTAAACACTGAGTTGTCATTTTTTAGATAAATTTTTTAAAAAGAGCAGTTTTAGGCTCATAGCAAAATTAAACAGAATTCCCACACATCCACTGTTTCTGTCACTCACACATCCTCCATGACTGTCCACAGCTTGCGCCAGAGCGGCACATTTGTCACGATGGGCAGCCTGCACGGGTGCACCATTAGCACCGTCAGCCTCATTAGTCTACTGTTTACATTAGGGTTTGTTCTACGGTTTTCGACAAATGTGTAATATCATTCTAGTAGCTTACAGAATAGTTTTTATTGCTGTAAATCTTGTGCTCTGCATATTCATCCATCTCTTCTGTAAGGCCCTGGCAACCACAGATCCTACTATATCCATAATTTTACCTTTTCCAGAATGTCATACAGTTGGAATCAGAAAATAGCCTTTTCAGATTGGCCTCTTTCACTAAGCAGTAGCATTTGTTTCCTCCATGTCTTCATGACATGATACCTCATTTCTTTTTAGCACAGAACAATGTTCTGTTGTCTGCAGTTACCATAGTTTATCTCGCTCACCTACTTACTAAGTAATCTTGCTTCTAAGTTTTGGCAGTTATGAATAAACTGATAAGCACCTGTGTGTATATTTTTTCTGTGAACATAGGTCTAAAGCTCTTTAGGTAAATACCAAGGTACATGATTGCTGCTGTCTTCTAAGTGGGCAATCTCAGCCCACTGCAGCCTCCATCTCAAGCAATTCTCCTACCTCAGCCTCCGAGTAGCTGGGATTACAGGTGCCTGCCACCACACCTGGCTAATTTTCATATTTCTAGTAGACATGGGGTTTCGCCATGTTGGCCGGGCTGGTCTTGAACTCCTGATCTCGGGTGATCTACCTGCCTCAGCCTCCCAAAGTGTTGGGATTACAGGCGTGAGCCACCATGCCCGGCCTCTGTTGGCAATTTCTAAATATACAATATATTGTCACCATGTACCACATACGTAATTTTATTTATTTTTGAGACAGAATCTTTGCTGTCGTCCAGGCTGGAGTGCAGTGGCGCTATCTCGGCTCCCTGCAACCCCCACCTCCTGGGTTCAAGTGATTCTCCTGCCTCAGCCTCCTGAGCAGCTGGGATTACAAGTGTGGGCCACCATGCCTGGTTAGTTTTTGTATTTTTAGTAGAGATGGGTTTTCACCATGTTGGCCAGGCTGGTCTCGAACTCCTGACTTCAAGTGATCTGCCCACCTCGGCCTCCCAAAGTGCTGGGATGACAGGTGTGAGCCACCACCACGCCCTGCCTTTTTTTATTTTTATTTTTTATTTTTTGAGACAGTCTCACTCCATCACCGAGGCTGGAGTGTAGTGGCGCGATCTCAACTCACTGCAACCCTCACCTCCCAAGTTGAAGCAATTCTTGTGCCTTAGCCTCCTGAGAGGCTGGGATTACAGGCGCGCTCCATACCACGTCTTCAAATTCCCTTGTACCTCAAGCAGCGCACATCTCAGTTTTGGCCACGTTGCAGGGACTCAGCAGCCACATGGTTAGTGGACACCAGCTCTATAGCAAAAGGCGTCATTGTTCAGAGTTTTCTTACTTTGGCCTTCTACCGTGTGGTTACCAAAAAATCCATTGCACAATTGCATCCCATTGCTACAAGTGCCAGCCAGGATTCTTAAGTATGGCCACAAAAATTGTGGCCCCTAGAATTGGGAAGCCTTCTAATTGCCTCACCTATGCCCCAGCTTTCCCCAGTCCAAATTAGCCACATGCATGCCCTTGAGAAGCAAGATGATTATTAAACTGCTGTATTCTACAGGAGAAACTGCCTATGTGAAAGAAGGTCATGGGCTAGGAAGCTGCCCTAAACAAATATTTGTAAAACACCTGGTTATCTGCAAGACAGCTTTGCCTAGAATTCAGTATCAGATACCAATGTCTTCCTCGTGGCTGTCAACAGATTTAGGTGCTGAGTTAGATAAAGCCTTTGTAGTTTGCTGCATTTGCCCTTTAAGCTGCCTCATGCTTAATCCACCCCAAATGGACAGCTTTGTATAATTTTCTTTTCTTTTTTTTTTTTTCTGAAATGGAGTTTCATTCTTGTTGCCCAGGCTGGAGTACAGTGGCGTGATCTCAGCTCACTGCAACCTCTGCCTTCCAGGTTCAAGCGATTCTCCTGCCTCAGCCTGCCCAGTAGCTGAGATTACAGGCACGTGCCATCACGCCTGGCTAATTTTTGTATTTTTAGTAGAGATGGGGTTTCACCATGTTGGCCAGGCTGGTCTCAAACTCCTGACCTCAGGTGATCCGCCCGCCTTGGCCTCCCAAAGTGCTGGGATTAAAGGCATGAGCCACCGTGCCTGGCCAGCTTTGTATAATTTTTAATGCCTTTTTTGAAAATATTCACATATGGTCAAAGTGCAGAAAAGTCTGTATTAAAAAGTATTTTCCTCTTGGTCTCCAGAGTTGTCATCCCTCTAAATCTCCACAGTTACCAATTTTTCTTTTTTTATTTTGAGATGGTCTCGCTGTGTCACCCACGCTGGATTGCAGTGGCATGATTTCAGCTTGCTGCAGCCTCCACCTTCTGGGTTTCAGCTATCCTACCTAAGCCTCCTGAGAGCAGCTGGGATTACAGACAGGCTCCACCATGCCCAGCTAATTTTTGTATTTTTTGAGAGATGGGGTTTTGCCTTGTTACCCAGGCTGATCTTAAACTCTTGGACTGAAGTAATACACCTGCCTCAGCCTCCCAAAGTGCTGGGATTACAGGTGTGAGCCACTGGGCCTGGCCATTTACCAATTTCTTACGTAGACTTTCAAAGTTGTCTGTGCATAAAAGAATTATATACCAGATCTTCCTAAAAGCATATATAGGGGCTCTGGTTCCACGGTCACCACATAAGCCTCCTACAACCTATCCCTCCTGCTGCATACAGCCATAAGCTCAGTAAGACAGGGCGAAAACTCTCCCAAACCTGAGACGTAAACAAAGGTAGGCAAACTGTGGAGGGGAGTAAAACTTGGAGAAGTGACCTCAAAAGGGAAAGAATTGGCAGGAACCAAAAGAGGAACAAACAAAAAAACTGGTAAAGTGGCATGCATCCAGCCATATCAATAATTATATTATTGACATGTTAACATTCTAATCAAGACTGACAATTAAAAAGCAATCAAGGCCCATTTATTTGCTGCCTATAAGAAACTTTAAAGACAGACGAATTGAAAGGGGGAAAAAATACAACATGTACACTAGCATAGTATGATTGGAATGGTTATATAGATGTCAGATTAAATAGACTTCGAACAGATAGTACCATAAAGGTAGGAACATTTTATAACTGTAAAGAGAGCCATTCAGGAAGATAGCACACATAAATACGTTTGCACCTTAAAATACATGAAAAAGAAATGAAAATTCTGCCATTAAAATAGATTTTAACACCCATTTCTTAGCAGTAAATAGAGAAACTAGACAAAAAAAAATCAGGGCAAATTATTTGAACCACTGTGTCAGCCACCTCAATCTAATTGACATTTGTAGAACACCACATCCAACAACTGCAAAATATACTTTTTTTAGGTGTACGTGGTATATTCAGCAAGATAGACCATATACTGGGTGATACGGTTTGGATTTGTGTCCCTGCCCAAATCTCACGTCGTAATCCCCAGTGCTGGAGGAGGGGGCCTGGTGGGAGGTGGCTGGACCATGGGGGCGGAATCCCCCTTGCTGTTGTCATGATACATCCCACAAGATCGGGTAGTTTGAAAGTGTGTAGCGCCTTTGCTGTCTTCCTCCTGCCCCAGCCATGTGGGATGCGTCTGCTTCCCCTTTGCCTTCTGCCATGTTGGTGCATTTCCTGAGGCCTCCCCAGTCATGCTTCCCGTGTAGCCAGTGGAACCATGAGCCAATTAAACCTCTTTTCTTTATAAATTACCTAGTCTCAGGTAGTTCTTTAAAGCAATGTGAGAATGGACTAATAAATTGGGTGGTAAAACAAGTCTCAATATTTTTTTTTTTTTTTTTTGAGATGGAGTTTTGCTCTTGTTGAAGATTATGTAGCTCGTTTCGGGAAGCTTCTATCTTCTTACGATCTGCAGCATCTATACTGTAAACAATAGCCTTGACTCGTTGCTGTCGCCCGGGCTGGAGAGCAGTGGCGCGATCTCGGCTCACTGCAAGCTCCGCCTCCCGGGTTCAAGCGATTCTCCTCCCTCAGCCTCCCCAGTAGCTGGAATTACAGGCACCCGCTACCATGCCCAGCTAATTTTTTGTATTTTTAGTAGAGATGGGGTTTCGCCCTGTTGCCCAGGCTGGTCTCGAACTCCTGACCTCAGGCGATCCACCTGCCTCGGCCTCCCAAAGTGCTGGGATTACAAGCATGAGCCACTGCCTGGCCGGTCCTGGATCTTTACTGTGACGTGACGTTTAGTTACTTTCCTCGGGCTAAAGCCCACTGTGGCCGTCGTATCTCCGCTGAATTCACCTGACGTGATGGAAGTGACGAAGGTGGCCTTGCCCGAGTACTGCAGCCCACGAGCGTCAGCTCCATCTCCTCCTCCCGGACGAGCGAAGGGGACCGTTCGGCAGGTGGCAGATGAGCGCCAGCATGATGGCGGCTGTGAGCCAGGACGACCCTCCACAGGCGCGGCCTCCGCCTGGAGCCCACGACGGCCCCTCCAGGCCAGCGCCACACAGGCGGGCATAGGCCGGCGGTAGCAGCCTTAATTTTTTTTTTTTTTTTTTTAAAGACAGGCTCTTGCTATGTTGCCCAAGCTGGTCTTGAACTCCTGACCTCAAGTGACCCTCCCACCTCAGCCTGGAGTTGCTGGGATTCCAGGTGTGAGTCACTGCGTCTGGCTCTCTGAACAACTTTATGTCCCCAAATTTGACAAATATAAGTAGACAAATTTATTGATATATTCAAATTACCAAAGTTAATGTAAAATCAGGACATCTGAGTATGGACCATATATACAATTGTTATTATTTTTAAATCTGCCTATTTTATTTCCATCACAAAAATATTACCTATATAAAATTGTGGTCCACTTTCTTCTCCTTGACCTCAAATTTAACACTTTTTTTTCCTTTTTTTTTTTTTTTGGAGACAGCATCTCACTCCCTCACCCAGGCTGGAGTACAGATGTGGCTCACTTTCTGAAATGGAGTTTCAGAATAATAACCTCCACCTCCTGGGCTCAACTTCCTGCCTCAGCCTCCTGAGTAGCTGGGATTACAGGCACCCACCACCTTTCCTGGCTAATTTTTGTATTTTTAGTAGAGACGGGGTTTCACCATATTGGCCAGGCTGGTCTCGAACTCCCAGCCTCAGGTGATCTGCCTGCCGCAGCCTCCCAAAGTGCTGGTATTACAGGCATGAGCCACCGCACCCGGCCAATTTCCACACTTTAATTTCACTCTAGTAAAAGCAGGATCACATTCCTGACATGAGAACTAAGATTTCACATTGTTAGTTTGGATTCGATATGTTCTTGATTAATTGTTTCTGGGGAATAATAACTCATCTTTCCTACCTGTTATTTCTCTTTTATTGATTGAGGAAATACATGTAATGACCATCATAGATTTGTGATGAATATCTCTTTCCTGTGTTCAGTAAGACAGGTGTACATAGGTGTAATTTAAAACCATAACTGGATGCCGGGCACAGCAGCTCACGCCGGTAATCCTAACAGTTTGGGAGGCCAAGGTGGGTGGATCACTTGAGGTCAGGAGTTCAAGACCAGCCTGGCCAACATGGTGAAGCCGCATCTCTACTAAAAATACAAAAATTACCTGGGCGTGGTGGGGCGTGCCTGTTATCCCAGCTACTTGAGAGGCTGAGGCAGAAGAATTGCTTGAACCTGGGAGGCAGAGGTTGTGGTGAGCTGAGACTACGCCACTGCACTCCAGCCTGGGCAACAAGAGCGAAACCCCATCTCACAACTCAGTTACACAAACTTTTTTAGAACATAGAGGAGGAACAATTGTCCAACATGTTATGAGGCCAACATAACATGCCCAAAACTAACAAAGATAGTATAAAAACAAAAATTACAGACCAACATTTTCATGAATATATATGCAAAAATCCTTCACAAAATACGAGCAAATTGAATCCGATATATCATGACTAAGTAGAGTTTATTACGGGAGTGCAAGTGTAGTTTAACATTAAAAAAACAGTATATCTGGCAATTCCATGCCTATGTATATATCCAAGATAAATGAAAACATGTCCACATAAAAATGTATACAGGAATGTTCATAGCAGCATTATTTATAATAGCCTCAAATTGGAAACAGCCCAAAAGTCTATCACTGGATGAACAAATAAACAAAATATGATGTAAGCACACAAGGGAATATGCTTTGGCAGTGAAAAGAAATGGAGTGATGTCATAGATGATGGTATATTAGGAAGTGCCAGGAAGCCATCTTTCCACTCAACGACAATTGAGTTGTCAGGAACTGTTTCGAGTCATTATTCTGGAACTCGAGTCTAGTTGAACATGTGCAGCATCCAGGGGAGAACTCAATTTTTGGCTTTGTTGGTAGTGCCTCAAATCCCCACTTCCCAGCCCCACAGCAGGCAGCCGAGAGAAGGGTGGTCTCCATTCCTGGGGTGGCTTCTGAAGCCGGGGTAGGCAATAAGAACCTTGTCTTCCAAATCTCAGGATTCTGTATTTTGATGGCTGATTGCTGCTTTTGATTGGGGAAGGTGACTGCTGAGATAATAGAACAAAAACCTTAGTGACCACACATAACAAGGCATGCTTCGCAAAAAATAGTTCGGAAAAGTCACAATGGATGGCTCCAACACTCAATAAACAAGATTCTGCAACCCCTGAGGATTGAGAGAATTAGATCTCCAGAGTTACTGCAACATAGTGTTCAAATATTTCCAGTTCTCAATGAAGAAATTACAAAACAGAGAAACAAGAATGTGTAGCCTACTCACGGAGAGGGGGAGAAACCAATTTGACAGAAATTAGCCCCTGAGGAAGCCCAGACACTGGAATTATTAGTCCAAGATGTTAAATCAACTGTGTTAAATATGTCAATGAGCTAAAGGAAATTATGGAAAAAAATAAAGGAAATCAAGAAAACTATACATGAACCAATGAGAATATCAATAAAGAGACAGAAATTATTACAAGGAACCAAATAGAAAATCTGGAGCTGAAAAATAACTGAAATAAAAAAGTTGCTATAGGGTGGGGCATGGTGGCTCATGCCTATAATCTCAGCACTTTGGGAGGCTGAGGCAGGTGGATCATTTCAGCTCGGGAATTTGAGACCAGCCTGGGCAACACGGCAATAACCCAGCTCTACAAAAAAACACAAAAATTAGCTGGGTGTGGTGGCACGTACCTATAGTCCCAGCTACTCAGGGGGCTGAGGAGGTGGGAGAATCGCTTGAGCCTGTGAAGTCAAGGCTACAGTGAGCCATGTTTGTGCCACTGCACTCCAGCCTGAGTGACGAATGAGACTGTCTCAAAAAAAAAAAAAAAAAAAAAGGAAAAAGTCACTCTAGGGGTTCACATTTGAGCAGGCAGAAGAAAGGATCAGTAAACTGTAATATAAGAAAATTAAAACTCCCCAGTCTGGCAGGTGCAGTGGTTTACACCTGTGATCTCTGTTCTTTGGGAGGTTGGGGCAGGAGGATCAATTGAGACCCGGGCAAGATGGCAAGATCCCATCTGTAAAAAAAAAAAAAAAAAAAAAAAAAGGAAAAAAAATTCTTCTTTTAAATTAGCCAGGTGTAACGGCAGGTACCGTAGTCCCAGCTACTTGGGATGTGGAGGTGGGAGGATTGCTTGAGCCAGGAGTTGGGGATTAGAGTGAGCTATGATCACGCCAGTGTCCTCTAGCCTGGGCAACAGGGTGAGACTCTGTCTCTAAAACAACAAACTATCCAATCTGAAGAGCAGAGTGAAAAAAGAATGAAGAAAAATAAACAACAGAGCCTGAGGTCCCTGTGGGATACCATCAAACATGCCAAGATGCATATTATAAAAGTCCCAGAAGAAGGAATCTCAGTAGAAGGCAGAGATAAACGGGAAGAAAAAACATTTGACGAAATGATGGTTAAAACTTTCCAAATCTGAGGAAAACCATAAATACACACATCTAAGAAGCTCAGTGAACTTCAAGTTGGATATACTCAAAGAAATCCACACTGAGACACATGTAATCAAGTTATCAAAACCCAAGGGAAGAATAGGAGAATTTTGAAAGCAGCAAAAGAGAACTGACGTCACATCACATAGAGGAGGAGTCTTGGTAAGATGATTACCAGCCGTATTCAAGAGAGCCTGGGGAAGATCACCAGCTGCTTCTCTTGGGAAACCATGGAGGCCAGAGGCAATGGGGGTGACATGAAGTTCTGAAAGAAAAAAAAACCGGCAACCAAGAATTCTATATCTGCCAAAGCTGTTCTTCAACAATGAAGGAGAAAATAAAGACATTTCCAGATGAACAACAGCTCAGGGAGCTCATTACTAGTGTAACCGATCTGCAAGAAACGCTAAGTGGTGTAAGGCTGAAATGAAAGGACACTGGACAGTAACTCAAGCCATGAGACCAAAATAAAGAGCAGTGGTAAAGGGAACTATGTAGATAAATATAAAAGCCAGTATTATTGGACTTTCGGTATGGCTTGTGGCTTTTCTCTTTTTCTTATATAATAGGCAAATGCACAAAACAATAATTACAAATCTATGTTAATCGGTATACAATGTATAAAGAAGTAATCTGTGACAATAACATATAAAGAGGGAAAGACAGATTTATAGGAGCATAGTATATACTATTGGATCTAAGCTGGTATTATTCAAACTAGTTTGTTATAAATTTAAGGCTGGACATAGTGGCTCATGCCTGTAATCCCAGCACTTTGGGAGGCCGAGGCAGGTGGATCACTTGAGGCCAGTATTTGAGACCAGCCTGGCTAACATGGTGAAACCCTGTCTTTACTAGAAATACAAAAATTGGCTGGGTGTGGTGGTGGATGCCTGTAATCCCAGCTACTTGGGAGGCTGAGGCAGGAGAATCACTTGAACCCAGGAGGCGGAGGCTGCAGTGAGCCGAGATTGCTCCACTGCACTCCAGCCTGGGTGACAGAGTGAGACCCTGTCTCAAAATGAAACAAAACAAAACTAGGTTGTTATACATTTAAGATGTGAATTGTAGCCCCCATGTTAACTGTTAAGAAAATAATTTAAAAATCTACAGAAATGGAATGAAGAAAGGAGTTTAAAAAGTACACTAAAAAAAAAATACAAAAAGGCAGTAATGAAGGTATTGAGGAATTTTTAAAATGTAAGACATACAAAAACAAATGCATAAATGGCAGAAGAAAATATTGTTTTATCACTAATGTTAAATGTAACTGAATTAAACTCTCCTATGAAAAGGCTGGGATTGGCAGATTGGATTAAAAAAAAAAAGATCCATCTATATGTCGTCAGCAAGAGATTCACTCTAGATGTAAGGACACAGTCTTGAAAGTAAAATGATGGAAAAAGTATTTTACCAAATAGTAATTAAAAGAGAGCTGAGTGGCTGTA
>NW_026653147.1:0-330 GCF_009828535.3 Hylobates moloch
CCCCTCCCCCCACCACATGACAGGCCCCGGTGTGTGATGTTCCCCTTCCTGTGTCCGAGTGTTCTCATTGTTCAGTTCCCACCTATGAGTGAGAACATGCAGTGTTTGGTTTTTTGTCCTTGCCATAGTTTGCTGAGAATGATGGTTTCCAGCTTCATCCATGTCCCTACAAAGGACATGAACTCATCCTTTTTTATGGCTGCATAGTATTCCATGGTGTATATGTGCCACATTTTCTTAATCCAGTCTATCCTTGTTGGACATTTGGGTTGGTTCCAACTCTTTGCTATTGTGAATAGTGCCGCAGTAAACATACGTGTGCATGTGTCT
>NW_026653147.1:430-15983 GCF_009828535.3 Hylobates moloch
AGTATTCCATGGTGTATATGTGCCACATTTTCTTAATCCAGTCTATCCTTGTTGGACATTTGGGTTGGTTCCAAGTCTTTGCTATTGTGAATAGTGCCGCAGTAAACGTACGTGTGCATGTGTCTTTATAGCAGCATGATTTATAATCCTTTGGGTATATTCCCAGTAATGGGATGGCTGGGTCAAATGGTATTTCTAGTTCTAGATCCCTGAGGAATGGCCACACTGACTTCCACAATGGTTGAACTAGTTTACAGTCCCACCAACAGTGTAAAAGTGTTCCTATTTCTCCACATCCTCTCCAGCACCTGCTGTTTCCTGACTTTTAATGATCGCCATTCTAACTGGTGTGAGATGGTAGCTCATTGTGGTTTTGATTTGCATTTCTCTGATGGCCAGTGATGATGAGCATTTTTCCATGTGTTTTTTGGCTGCATAAATGTCTTCTTTTGAGAAGTGTCTGTTCATATCCTTCGCCCATTTTTTGATGGGGTTGTTTGTTTTTTTCTCATAAATTTGTTGGAGTTCATTGTAGATTCTGGATATTAGCCCTTTGTCAGATGAGTAGATTGCAAAAATTTTCTCCCATTCTGTAGGTTGCCTGTTCACTCTGATGGTAGTTTCTTTTGCTGTGCAGAAGCTCTTTAGTTTAATTAGATCCCATTTGTCAATTTTGGCTTTTGTTGCCATTGTTTTTGGTGTTTTAGGCATGAAGTCCTTGCCCAGAGTTGAACTATCCTAAATATACATGCACCCAATACAGGAGCACCCAGATTCATAAAGCAAGTCCTTAGAGACCTAGAAAGAGACTTAGACTCCCACACAATAATAATAGGAGACATTTTTTCAAATCCTCTTCACCTTCACTTCTTCATCTGAGAAAAACCCTATTCTATCTGGCAAATACTTATTCATTTCCAAACATCATTAGCTCTAAAATGCTTTCTCTCCACTACCCAGCAAGAAGATGTAATGTTGTCCTCAAATAGCTCAAGCTTTACTGTATACATGCTTCTGTAATGGTAGCTATAAGCTGTGATACATTAGAGACTTACATTAAATGTCCATGTACAAGGTGACATCTTATATGTATCCTTATATGTTCATATTTTTGTAATGCCTAGCAAACATACCAAAGATTAATAAATCATTATTGAGTTGATAATGAATGAATGTGTAGGACTGGACCTCTGACTGAGTCATTCACCTTCCAAAAATGGCCTGCCATCAGCAAGAGTTAATTTTAGTTACCTGCAGCTTCAAGGGGCAGAAGTCAAATATGGTTTCCTTCCCTAATAGGGACACCTCAATGAAGAGTGGGTATTATAGATGGAGACAAATAATAACTACTATGCATTGAGTCGTTAGTCTGTACAAGCATTATTGCTGCATGGTTTTGTTTTGTTTTTTGAGATACAATCTTGCTCTGTCACCCAGGCTGGAGTGCAGTGGTGTAATCTTGGCTCACTGCAACCTCCGCTTCCCAGAGTCAAGCGATTCTCCTGCCTCAGCCTTCCAAGTAGCTGGGACTACAAGCACCTACCACCGCACCCAACTAATTTTGTATTTTTAGTAGAGACAGGGTTTCACCATGTTGGCCAGGCTGGTCTCAAACTCCTGACCTCAAGTGATCCACCCATCTCAGCCTCCCAGAGTGCTGGGGTTGCAGGCGTGAGCCTCTGCACCCAGCCTGCTACATGTTTTTTATATGCATCTTATTTAGACTTTATAACTTGGTGAAGTAATTATAAACTATGTTCACTTCACAGATGAGAGAATTGACCTTAGAGAGGTTAAATAACTTTTCTAAGGCCACTCTCTTAGTCAGTGGTAAAGTTTGAATTTGAACTGAATTATCCAAATGTAAAATCCTTAGTTCCACATGCATTGCACTCGTTTGCGATGTCTTTTCATGAAATGGCCAAGATTAATAATGTGTCCACTCATTCAAATCTTTTAATCTCTGTCATCAGGAAGCTATAGTTTCATTTCATATCCTTACTTCTTTCCTCTTAAGGAAGTTTTATGTCTTGACAGATCATGCAAAAAAAAAAAAAAAACCCTTCATTATATGTATAGTTTCTGTGTTAATAAACACATCTTCCAAGAAACTCGAATACTTGGCAGATGTTCTGACCAAAATTGTGGATTAAAATGAATAAGAAATTGCTACTGTAAATAAAGCAAAGTAAAACATTGTGGCCTCTATAGTTGTGTGTATGTATGCAGACACACAAATATTTCAGTTTATTGTGCATCTTAGTTCACTTTATGCTGCTATAACAGAATGCCTGACACTGTGTAATTTATAAAGAATAGACAGGCCGGGCGCGGTGGCTCATGCTT
Source organism: Hylobates moloch (assembly GCF_009828535.3). Taxonomy (NCBI): domain Eukaryota; kingdom Metazoa; phylum Chordata; class Mammalia; order Primates; family Hylobatidae; genus Hylobates; species Hylobates moloch. Next base: position 2,777 of record NW_026653147.1, read on the forward strand.
GTAATCCCAGCTCTTTGGGAGGCCGAGGAGGGTGGATCACGAGGTCAGGAGATCGAGACCAAGGTGAAACCCCGACTCTACTAAAAAATACAAAAAATTAGCTGGGCGTGGTGGCGGGCGCCTGTAGTCCCAGCTACTCGGCGGGGCTGAGGCAGGAGAATGGCGTGAACTCGGGAGGCGGAGCTTGCAGTGAGCCGAGATTGCGCCACTGCACTCCAGCCTGGGCGACAGAGTGAGACTCTGTCTCAAAAAAAAAAAAAAAAAGAATAGACATTTACTTCTCACAGTTCTGGAGGTTTGGGGGTCTAAGATCAGTACACTGACGTCTAGTGAGGGCCTTCTTTCTGCATCCTCACGTGGTATAAAGCAGAAGGGCAGGAGATAGGCAAAAGCTGCTTGAAGCCTCTTCATTAGGGCCTTAATCACTTTCATGAGGGAGGAGTCCTCACAGCCTAATCACCTATTAAGGGCACCCCATTATAATACTATCACATTGACAACACCTGAATTTTGAAGGGGACACATTCAAACCATGCAATTCCATATATAAATATAGACATAAACAAGCACTATTAATACCACACTACATATGGATGTAAAATTTACCTGTAGAGAAATATATACATACAGTTGACATCATACAGCGCATGCACAGAAAAAAGACTAGAAGGAAATAAATTAACAATTGGCAAATAGCTGTTGATAGGATTATTTAATATTTTAATGCATATTTTTGTATATTTTCCTGCAGTAAGCATAAATTGTTTCTATACTTTAAATAAAATTATGTAATTTGTTGTCACTAAAGAAGTCATCTCAGGTTAGGTTCCTACTTGCATATAAAGTCTTCAGTTATTAACTTACCCTATTTTATATCAAAATCTAGAATTTTTTAAGATTAGTAGTTTTTAAAATATATTTCCATGTATAAACTTTGCTTTTTTCCCCATGTATCAATTATTTTGCAGTCCTCACTCTCAGAAAAAAAATCTAGAAAATTTGACATGATTTTCTGACAAGAGGAAAATTGCCTTTTAAAAACTATTATTCCAGGCTTGGTGCGGTGGCTCATGCCTGTAATCCCAGGACTTTGGGAGGCCAAGGCGGGCGAATCACCTGAGGTCGGGAGTTCGAGACTAGCCTGAACAACATGGAGAAACCCTATCTCTATTAAAAATAAAAAATTAGCTAGGTGTGGTGGCACATGCCTATAATCCCAGTTACTGAGGGGCTGAAGCAGGAGAATCGCTTGAACCCAAGAGGTGGAGGTTGTGGTGAGCCGAGATCACTCCATTGCACTCCAGCCTGGGCAAAAAGAGCAAAACTCTGTCTAAAAAAAAAAAAAAACTCTCATTCCACATTTTTTGCATAAATAAGTTGGCTAAAGCAGTTATACCTGCCAGGAGCTCATGTCAGAGAGATGTTTCAGAGAGAGCGGCAACTAACCATAACTAGCAAGAGTAGAAGAAGAGTTAGGTGACCACTCTTATGAAGGATGAGTGTCCAAATCACAAGTTAAGGGATCGTAATGGTTAATAGTCTAGCCTATGCTGATACTGATCCAAGGTTGTCAGGCTTCTCTGCATTAGGTAAAAGATCAAGTTACAGATCTAGTTGCGTCACATGAGGCAATTTGTAGGGATTCTGGAAGACAGGTTCAACTCCAAGGGTTACAACCAACAAGTAGTAGGCAAGAGGTCAGGCCTTCAGCCAACTGGCCTCAGGTTGACGGCTTGGCTTTCTGGAGCTGGTATTAAACCAAGGAGGCAGGGACTGGTGGGAGAGAGACTCAAGCTGACTAATAAGGGCATCAAATCAGATGCCCAGGAGCTAAAGTCATATCTGGCAAGAAGACAGCAAACCTTTTCCAGTAACTCACTGAAATTTAAGGAAAAAGGTCCTAATCGGCTGCCCAGTCAGGTACTCTGTATTGTATGAGGCAGAGATTGGAAAATGTAAGATTTTTTTGTCCTTTCAGCTTGACCTAGGAGAACAGTGACCAAAGGGCAGATGGTATCTCAGTTTCATCATCTTTCAAATGTAAGCAATAATTGTCCTTACTTCATCCAAGTGTTGTGTAGAATAGATACGATGTGTTCAGTGCATAGGTTTGTTACTGGGAAAAACCTGATTATTTCGATGACCAGTTTCCTTACAACCTAATATTTATGGCAGTGATTTTCAACTCAGGTAGCAAGTGAGAACAGCCCATGGAGACTTTTTGAGCCACAAATACCTGGGTTCTGCTATAGTCCTACCAAGTCAGAATTTCTCATGCTGAAGTCAGAGTTTCAGAGTCCTAGGGGTGATTTATCCTATAAATAATCAGTAAGAATATGCTAGGGATACTACTGTATTTACTAAAACTTATTTATGATTAAAGTAATATTAAAGTTATTTATGATTACTCAAAATACAATAGTAACAGATGTGTACTATTAAATTAGATAAATTCAGAGGCTTAAAAATAACTATTATATTAATTGGTGATTAATTTTATATGTCAACATGACTAGGTCCCAGGATGCCCAGCCAGTTAAACATTATTTTGTCTGTGAGAGTGTTTCTCAAAAAGAGCACCTTTGGAATTGGACTGAGTAAAGCAGATGGCCCTCCCCAGTGTGGGTAGGCATCACCCAATCATTGAGGACCTTAATAGAACAAAAGGGTGGGGGAAGGTTGAATTCATTCTCTGCCTGACTGGTTGGGCCAGGATATCTGTCATCTCTTGCCCTTGGTGGTCCTGGTTCTCAGTCCCTCAGACCTGAACTGGGATCTACACCATCAGCTCTCTGGCTTTCAGGTCTTCAAACTACACCACCTGCTTTCCTGAGTCTCCAGCTTGCAGACAGCAGACTGTGGGACTTCTCAGCCTCCATAACTGTGTGAGCCAATATCTTACATTAAGTCTCTCTGTCTCTCTGTATATAAGTATGTATGTATATGTACATGTATATATTATTTATGTATGTATACACACACATATAGAGAGAGAGATATAGATATATATGTGTTTATCTAGTGAATCCTGACTAATACAACTTGTCTCTGAAAATAAAAGGCAATATGCAGTAATTAGTGAGTTTAATTAAGTGTGTTAAATGTATGCTGTTTGGCACTTAATATTCTCAATAGAGAAAAGTATCATTTTAATGATACTATTTTATGGTTCTGAAATACAGAAGATTATATCCCTTCTGCCTACTTCCCATAGCCTTGCCACAGGTATGTAAATAGATAAGTACCTTAGACTGTAAAAATGAATACTTATCTTGGCCCCCAAATCTCCTTATAAAAAATATTACATTTTAAAATTATTCAAACAGTGTTTAATTTTAAACATGTTAGCAGTTTTAATCTTCTAAACTCCTTTCATTCTCTAATAATACTTGGTCAATGTAAAGACATTGTGGCAAGTTGCAACAGACTTTAGTAAAACATTGACCGTTCTTCAGCATTCTCTTCAGTTACAGCAGCAGTCACTGGATTCCCTGGAGAAAATCTGCTTTTAGTTAATTCACTCAAGTTCAGAGACTCTTTTTTGATTTCAGACAATAGACTTTCAGATAGTATACTTCGTGGTACAGAATATGATTCACATTTACTAGGTGGTACAATTTATGTCCCATAACAATTCTTTATTTGCTAGTGCTTTTGACTGGAACCATTTTTCTTTCTAGTTACTGGTAGGGAAAGAGTCACAACTTTTGACTCATTTTCGTGCCACTGTTGCCTGTTGTCGTTTTTATGTTGAATGTAATAGAAACTCATAATTCTAAAAAATGAAGAATTGAAAACATCACTAAGAAGCACACATCCCAGCAAAAAAATGTCTGCCAAAATCATGTGGTTGTAAAATACGGAATGAAACATTTAGAGTTAGTGAAATAGAAGAAATAGCTGTATTTAAAAAATGGAGCTTAAACATCAAAATACTACCTGCAGAAGAATGTCATTAGTCTTCCTCTAAAGCAGAGCAATGTGACAAGAATCAACAAAGTAGATTATAGTGAACAAGTAATAAAACATCCTCCTTTTTTTCAAGTAGCCTTTGATAGCAGGAGACACACTCAGTGAATTTTAGTGAATGTGAAAGGAGAGAGTGATGGCACTCTACCGAGGATGCCATATGTAGGAGGAGCGAAGGTTTTCACAGATGCATCTCCTGGAATCCATCATGAGGTGATGGCAACTGCAGGGGCATGAATGCGTTTTCCCTCAGAGCTGGACCAGCTTGTCTCCAACTTGAATAATACATGGACACCTTTCAAAGGAAAACAGAACAAGTTCTCACATACGTCCCTCACTCCCCAAGGCTGGCAAATTATTTTTATAATGTGATTTTATATGTTTTATATATTATATACTGTACATGTAATATACAAGTGAATAAATTTCTCATGCTACTGGCTTTTATACAACTAAAGTCAGGACTGATTTTCCTATTAAATAAAACTTTAAAGCCATATAATTCAGTTAATCATGTTAATAGGATGGATGATAGTATTTTCTCAAGATGAGATTTTCCCTTTCAGTATAAAGTCACCCCCCTCAACTATGGAAAGGCATAGTTAGCCATTCTGATAGTGGGCCATTAGAGGATTCAGTTTTCCTGCCACAACCAGCGGGTTGTGCTATCATAAGATTTTTATTTCACCATTGTTTTTGCATGACTTTGACATAGTACTAATGTGTCCACAAGCACTAACCCAAATGTGGGTCACTGAGTTGCAAAATAGGACTCAATTGTAATGTTCTTCGTCACTCAGATGATTCATAACATTATGCTGGTTCTCCAGACCATCAAAATTCAAACAAGCCACTTAAAAGTTAATTATTGAAGATAATTTCCCACACCCATTTGGAGAAAATCAGAGGTACCTTGAGAACACAATTTTATCAAACTTGTCGAATAGTATCATCTCTAGGGCATCCTGGGGCAGCATGGAGGACTTGAGTAGCATGTGGGGCATATGTTTACTTTGTAGCTCTGTAATTTTATTCTTGGGGTGTTTTTGTTTTCAAAAATTTACTGAAAAATTACTATGTTTCTGGCAAAATTGTAAGCACCGGTGAGCCAATGATGATTAGATATGGCCCTTGCCCTCAAGAAACTCACAGTTTATCAGGGAAGACAGACATGTACTTAAAAGAAAAAATGGCCCCAGTGCTAGTTGTGAGTCCTTTCACAGTGATCAGAGAGGTTTGTACAACTGCAGTATCTTGAGAAAATACTAATACCCATCTTATTAAATTAACATGATTGATTGAATTAGATGGTTTTAAAGTTTTATTTAAATTTAACAGGAAAATCAGTCCTTAACTTTAGTTGTATAAAAGTCAGCAGCATGAGAAATTTATTAACATACATTATATGTACAGTATATAATATATAAAATATATAAAAAACATATTGTAAAAATAATTTGCCAGCCTTGGGGAGTGAGGGACGTATGTGAGAACTTGTTTTTTTTTCCCTGATAAACTCACAGTTTATTAGAGAAGACAAACATGTATTAAAAAAAAAAAAAAAAAGGCCCCAGTGCTAGTAATGAGTCCTTTCGCAGTGATCAGAGAAGTTTGTACAACTGCTTGGGAAAACACAGAAAGGAATATGAGCTTTCTTTAATCTTGTAGCTAGTGGGGATATTGAAGATTGGTTAAAACCCCTTCTAAGTTTAAATATAGGTTAAAGCCTTTATTCTTTTTCTTCATTCTCTCCCCAGTCATTAACATGTCCTGTTGTCGATGTATATTTTTCTCATCTCTGTCTATGCCTCATTTGACCAGTGACAGCGAAGAAGTTGCTATTTTTCCTGGGGGGTTCTCAAAACTCAAGAGATAGCCCTCCCTGGTTTTAGATTAAGTCTTGAGTTAAAATATTGTACAATGAAACATAATACTGTGGGAAGGAGGGAATTGGTTTAGCATAGCGATGAGGTGCAAGGACTCTTGTCTCAAACTGCAGGGATTCATATTTTAACCCTTAGTATCTAAGCAATCTTGGACTAATTGCTTCTCTCTGTTTTGGATTCTTCACATTTCAAATGGGAATAACAATATTTGTAGATATGATAACTAGAATGAAGTGAAATCATGAGTGTAAAATACTTAGCAGTGTCTGGCAAATAGCAAGTACTCAAAAAAGCATTGACTAATGTTAGAAGTACTCCAAGCCTTCCACCACACAGGGATGAAAGAAATCATCCTGGGAAAATAACAGAGACATTCATCTCTGTCTTGTCAATCCAAAGGCATTCTGAGTTCCAAAGGGAAACTTACCATGTTTGGTGCTTTTCTTTTACATTAGGGCTACATTTTACTACAGAAACCACATTTTAACTTTTATCCTGTCATGAAAAAACCTGATGTGGCACAATGGAAACGGAGTAGGATACTGGATCCCATGAAACTTGGACTCTGTGGAAGCCCAATCTGTCCACTAACTTACTCTGTTACTTGAGAAATCACTTTGCCTCTCTGGGCTGTAGCTTACTCATTGGTAACAGAAAATATATAGTCACCAGATGATTTAAAATATTAGCTTGTGTTCATTCTAAGATTTCCAAGGAGTGTACCATTCTCGATAATTGATTTCATCTTCTTTTGGGTCTTCAATTTATGGGCACAAGATCCCTGCTGACTTGGTTTTATTTTTGCCAGAGAATCATTTCCGAGGTTTGTAGCTGAACTGATGCAAAACGTACACGCCCCTATTGTTCTACTAGTAGCTATAGTTGGCAAAATTAAATGTGTCAGTTTCTATTTTGGTGTCTCAAGTCTTAGCACAGTATGAATAGAACTTATAGAGAAATGGTTCAGCGTGGGTGTAATAATATGCTATTTTGTAACCATTTATGTTAATGTTTAAACCTTATATCTGCTCATTACTTGCAATATGACAAATACGTGTTATTTTATCTCTCTGAAAGCATCCAGCACACAGACTGGCATGTGGAAGCTGGTCAGTGAACTTGCATTCCTTTGCTTTGGTTTTTTGCCAGCATCTTATATGCTCATGGAAGGTTATATATCTATATCTATACCTACTTCTATCTCTTTGTCTATATAAAATATATTTACTTATTGCCCTTTATATATCATTATTTTGTACTTTCCCACAAGGTAAGCATTTTCATTCATTACTCTGTGAGAAATTTCGGTGCTTTTTATCTCTTAAATGTGTCTTGAATACTATTAGAAAAGAAAGTAACATTTATTTTTCTAAAAATTTTAGTCCAAGTAGAACCTTATTATTTATGAGCATTAGGATTCAACAAAATCTCATTTTCTGTACGTTTTCATTAACTTCAAGCTCATGTACCTCAGAAGCCATATTATTGAAACTGTTTGGGTAGCCCATTTATAATAGGCCCATGTATTACACTGTGGATCCAAGTATTCATAGTCAATAAAATGTTGCCTGACTTCACGTTTACTATTTTATATATTTCTAAAATCTCTAGCACAACCCTGGAAGTCTTATTTTTTAAAATATCTCAAGAACTGACATTTAATCCTGGAGATTTTTGAAAAGGGGTTTACCAAGATCTCAGTTATTTGGCCTAATATTCTATGCATTCTACAACCAGGCTCCAATCTTTCATTCTTACAGTAGTAGCCCCCACTCCCTGCCAGTGTGAATGCTTGGCTTCTGGCCTTTACAAAGACCCCAATCAGGATGTACCAACCGTTGCTGGCTTCAGGTCTCCTTACACTCCATCCTTTTACTGGTATCCCTGCCATGCTTCAAGGTCTGCTGCAAGCCCAGGATGACTGCCTTCCTCTAAGTTAGCATTTATTCTCTGTGGGCACACAAGGGATTATTTTCGTTTCCACTAAATCAGGTTTACCACTTAAATTAACTCGTCAGCCTATGTGAGCACTTGTCACTCAGCCACACATTTCCTACAAATCCCGTTCTCTCTGGATAAATCTAGTTATCCCTGTTTCTCAGTCTTTACAGCAAGACTTTGAGACAAGCTGGAGAACACTGCTTAATGCAATTGACTGCTGTCAAACAACACTCTAATAATTACAACTCATACTTTAAGAAATTATTTACAATATCCACACCTTGTCTGCTCCCTTTCTCATGAACTACATGACTATTCCAAACCTTCAGCCCTTTCCTCAAGTTATCTACTCAACTTTCACAGTGTATGTACTTATAAATGTATTTATATATATGGGTGTATATCATATCAATAGTTTAACACTGTGCATACTATCTTGTAGTTTGCTGCTTCACTTAAAAATTTACTATGAGCATTTTCCCATGTCAGCTGACATAGTCACATTGATGTTTTCATTGGCTGCTTAGTGTTCTGTTAAGAATACCATATTTTATTTAAGTAGTCCCCTAACTTTGGGGGGTGGAGCCAAGATGGCCGAATAGGAACAGCTCCGGTCTCCAGCTCCCAGCCCCAGCGACACAGAAGACTGGTGATTTCTGCATTTCTGCTTGAGGTACCGGTTTCATCTCACTAGGGAGTGCCTAACAGTGGGTGCAGGACAGTCGGTGAAGTGCACTGTGCGCGAGCCGAAGCAGGGCGAGGCATTACCTCACTCGGGAAGCGCAAGGGGTCAGGGAGTTCCCTTTCCTAGTCAAAGAAAGGGGAAACAGACAGCACCTGGAATATCGGGTCAGTCCCACCCCAATACTGCGCTTTTCCAACGGGCCTGGAAAACGGCACACTAGGAGATTGTGTCCCGCACCTGGCTCGGAGGGTCCTGTGCCCACGGAGTCTCGCTGATTGCTAGCACAGCAGTCTGAGATCAAGCTGCAAGGCGGCAGCGAGGCTGGGGGAGGGGCGCCCGCCATTGCCCAGGCTTGCTTAGGTAAACAAAGCAGCCAGGAAGCTCGAACTGGGTGGAGCCCACCACAGCTCAAGGAGGCCTGCCTGCCTCTATAGGCTCCACCTCTGGGGGCAGGGCACAGACAAACAAAAACTCAGCAAGAACCTCCACAGACTTAAAGGTCCCTGTCTGACTGACAGCTTTGAAGAGAGTAGTGGTTCTCCCAACACGCAGCTGGAGATCTGAGAACGGACAGACTGCCTCCTAAAGTGGGTCCCTCACCACTGAGCAGCCTAACTGGGAGGCACCCCCCCAGTAGGGACAGACTGACACCTCATTCAACCGGGTACTCCTCTGAGACAAAACTTTCAGAGGAACTATCAGACAGCTGAATTTGTGGTCTCACGAAAATCCGCTGTTCTGCAGCCACCGCTGCTGACACCCAGCCAAACAGGGTCTGGAGTGGACCTCTAGTAAACTCCAACAGACCTGCAGCTGAGGGTCCTGTCTGGTAGAAGGAAAACTAACAAACAGAAAGGACATCCACACCAAAAACCCATCTGTACATCACCATCATCAAAGACCAAAAGTAGATAAAACCACAAAGATGGGGAAAAAACAGAACAAAAAAACTGGAAACTCTAAAAAACAGAGCACCTCTCCTCCTCCAAAGGAACGCAGTTCCTCACCAGCAACGGAACAAAGCTGGATGGAGGATGACTTTGATGAGTTGAGAGAAGAAGGCTTCAGACGATCAAACTACTCTGAGCTACGAGAGGAAATTCAAAACAATAGCAAAGAAGTTAAAAACTTTGAAAAAATATTAGAAGAATGGATAACTAGAATAACCAATGGAGAGAAGGGCTTAAAGGAGCTGATGGAGCTGAAAGCCAAGTTTCGAGAACTACGCGAAGATTGCAGAAGCCTCAGTAGCAGATGCGATCAACTGGAAGAAAGGGTATCGCTGATGGAAGATGAAATGAATGAAATGAAGAGAGAAGGGAAGTTTAGAGAAAAAAGAATAAAAAGAAATGAACAAAGCCTCCAAGAAATTTGGGACTATGTGAAAAGACCAAACCTACGTCTGATTGGTGTACCTGAAAATGATGGGGAGAATGGAACCAAGTTGGAAAACACTCTGCAAGATATTATCCAGGAGAACTTCCCCAATCTAGCAAGGCAGGCCAGCATTCAGATTCAGGAAATACAGAGAACGCCACAAAGATAGTCCTCGAGAAGGGCAACTCCAAGACACATAATTGTCAGATTCACCAAAGTTGAAATGAAGGAAAAAATGTTAAGGGCAGCCAGAGAGAAAGGTCGGGTTACCCACAAAGGGAAGCCCATCAGGCTAACAGCTGATCTCTCGGCAGAAACTCTACAAGCCAGAAGAGAGTGGGGGCCGATATTCAACATTCTTAAAGAAAAGAATTTTCAACCCAGAATTTGCTATCCCGCCAAACTAAGCTTCATAAGTGAAGGAGAAATAAAATACTTTACAGACAAGCAAACGCTGAGTGATTTTGTCACCACCAGGCCTGCCCTAAAAGAGCTCCTGAAGGAAGCACTAAACATGGAAAGGAACAACCGGTACCAGCCACTGCAAAAACATGCCAAATTGTAAAGACCATCGAGGCTAGGAAGAAACAATAGCAACTAACGAGCAAAATAACCAACTAACATCATAATGACAGGATCAGATTCACACATAACAATATTAACGTTAAATGTAAATGGGCTAAATGCTCCAATCAAAAGACACAGACTGGCAAACTGGATAAGGAGTCAGGACCCATCAGTGTGCTGTATTCAGGAAACCCATCTCACGTGCAGAGACACACATAGACTCAAAATAAAGGGATGGAGGAAGATCTACCAAGCAACTGGAAAACAAAAAAAGGCAGGGGTTGCAATCCTAGTCTCTGATAAAATAGACTTTAAACCAACAAAGATCATAAGAGACAAAGAAGGCCATTACATAATGGTAAAGGGATCAATTCAACAAGAAGAGCTAACTATCCTAAATATATATGCACCCAACACAGGAGCACCCAGATTCATAAAGCAAGTCCTCAGTGACCTACAAAGGGACTTAAACTCCCACACAATAATAATGGGAGATTTTAACACCCCACTGTCAACATTAGACAGATCAACGAGACAGAAAGTTAACAAGGATATCTAGGAATTGAACTCAGCTCTACATAAAGTGGACCTAATAGACATCTACAGAACTCTCCACCCCAAGTCAACAGAATATACATTTTTTTTCAGCACCACACCACACCTATTCCAAAATTGACCACATAGTTGGAAGTAAAGCTCTCCTCAGCAAATGTAAAAGAACAGAAATTATAACAAACTGTCTCTCAGACCACAGTGCAATCAAACTAGAACTCAGGATTAAGAAATTCACTCAAAACCGCTCAACTACATGGAAACTGAACAACCTGCTCCTGAATGACTATTGGGTACATAATGAAATGAAGGCAGAAATAAAGATGTTCTTTGAAACCAACGAGAACAAAGATACAACATACCAGAATCTCTGGGACACATTCAAAGCAGTGTGTAGAGGGAAATTTATAGCACTAAATGCCCACAAGAGAAAGCAGGAAAGATCCAAAATTGACACCCTAACATCACAATTAAAAGAACTAGAAAAGCAAGAGCAAACACATTCAAAAGCTAGCAGAAGGCTAGAAATAACTAAAATCAGAGCAGAACTGAAGGAAATAGAGACACAAAAAACCCTTCAAAAAATTAATGAATCCAGGAGCTGGTTTTTTGAAAAGATTAACAAAATTGATGGACTGCTAGCAAGACTAGTAAAGAAGAAAAGAGAGAAGAATCAAATAGATGCAATAAAAAACGAAAAAGGGGATATCACCACCGATCCCACAGAAATACAATCTACCATCAGAGAATACTACAAACACCTCTATGCAAATAAACTAGAAAATCTAGAAGAAATGGATAAATTCCTTGACAAATACACCCTCCCAAGACTAAACCAGGAAGAAGTTAAATCTCTGAATAGACCAATAACAGGTTCTGAAATTGTGGCAATAATCAATAGCTTACCAACCAAAAAGAGTCCAGGACCTGATGGATTCACAGCTGAATTCTACCAGAGGTACAAGGAGGAACTGGTACCATTCCTTCTGAAACTATTCCAATCGATAGAAAAAGAGGGAATCCTCCCTAACACATTTTATGAAGCCAGCATCGTCCTGATACCAAAACCTGGCAGAGACATAACCAAAAAAGAGAATTTCAGACCAATATCCTTGATGAACATTGATGCAAAAATCCTCAATAAAATACTGGCAAACCGAATCCAGCAGCACATCAAAAAGCTTATCCACCATGATCAAGTGGGCTTCATCCCTGGGATGCAAGGCTGGTTCAACATACGCAAATCAATAAATGTAATCCAGCATATAAACAGAACCAAAGACAAAAACCACATGATTATCTCAATAGATGCAGAAAAGGCCTTTGACAAAATTCAACATCTCTTCATGCTAAAAACTCTCAATAAATTAGGTATTGATGGGACGTATCTCAAGATAATAAGAGCTATCTATGACAAACCCACAGCCAATATCATACTGAATGGGCAAAAACTGGAAGCATTCCCTCTGAAAACTGGCACAAGACAGGGATGCCCTCTCTCACCGCTCCTATTCAACATAGTGCTGGAAGTTCTGGCCAGAGCAATCAGGCAGGAGAAGGAAATAAAGGGTATTCAACTAGGAAAAGAGGAAGTCAAATTGTCCCTGTTTGCAGATGACATGATTGTATATCTAGAAAACCCCATTGTCTCAGCCCAAAATCTCCTTAAGCTGATTAGCAACTTCAGCAAAGTCTCAGGATACAAAATTAATGTACAAAAATCACAAGCATTCTTGTACACCAATAACAGACAAACAGAGAGCCAAATCATGAGTGAACTCCCATTCACAATTGCTTCAAAGAGAATAAAATACCTAGGAATCCAACTTACAAGGGATGTGAAGGACCTCTTCAAGGAGAACTACAAACCACTGCTCAATGAAATAAAAGAGGATACAAACAAATGGAAGAACATTCCATGCTCATGGGTTGGAAGAATCAATATCGTGAAAATGGCCATACTGCCCAAGGTAATTTATAGATTCAATGCCATCCCCATCAAGCTACCAATGACTTTCTTCACAGAATTGGAAAAAACTACTTTAAAGTTCATATGGAACCAAAAAAGAGCCCGCATCGCCAAGTCAATCCTAAGCCAAAAGAACAAAGCTGGAGGCATCACGCTACCTGACTTTAAACTATACTATAAGGCTACAGTAACCAAAACAGCATGGTACTGGTACCACAACAGAGACATAGATCAATGGAACAGAACAGAGCCCTCAGAAAT
>NW_026653148.1:0-15980 GCF_009828535.3 Hylobates moloch
TACAGCCACTCAGCTCTCTTTTAATTACTATTTGGTAAAATACTTTTCCCATCATTTTACTTTCAAGACTGTGTCCTTACATCTAGAGTGAATCTCTTGCTGATGACATATAGATGGATCTTTTTTTTTTAATCCAATCTGCCAATCCCAGCCTTTTCATAGGAGAGTTTAATTCAGTTACATTTAACATTAGTGATAAAACAATATTTTCTTCTGCCATTTATGCATTTGTTTTTGTATGTCTTACATTTTAAAAATTCCTCAATACCTTCATTACTGCCTTTTTGTATTTTTTTTTTAGTGTACTTTTTAAACTCCTTTCTTCATTCCATTTCTGTAGATTTTTAAATTATTTTCTTAACAGTTAACATGGGGGCTACAATTCACATCTTAAATGTATAACAACCTAGTTTTGTTTTGTTTCATTTTGAGACAGGGTCTCACTCTGTCACCCAGGCTGGAGTGCAGTGGAGCAATCTCGGCTCACTGCAGCCTCCGCCTCCTGGGTTCAAGTGATTCTCCTGCCTCAGCCTCCCAAGTAGCTGGGATTACAGGCATCCACCACCACACCCAGCCAATTTTTGTATTTCTAGTAAAGACAGGGTTTCACCATGTTAGCCAGGCTGGTCTCAAATACTGGCCTCAAGTGATCCACCTGCCTCGGCCTCCCAAAGTGCTGGGATTACAGGCATGAGCCACTATGTCCAGCCTTAAATTTATAACAAACTAGTTTGAATAATACCAGCTTAGATCCAATAGTATATACTATGCTCCTATAAATCTGTCTTTCCCTCTTTATATGTTATTGTCACAGATTACTTCTTTATACATTGTATACCGATTAACATAGATTTGTAATTATTGTTTTGTGCATTTGCCTATTATATAAGAAAAAGAGAAAAGCCACAAGCCATACTGAAAGTCCAATAATACTGGCTTTTATATTTATCTACATAGTTCCCTTTACCACTGCTCTTTATTTTGGTCTCATGGCTTGAGTTACTGTCCAGTGTCCTTTCATTTCAGCCTTACACCACTTAGCGTTTCTTGCAGATCGGTTACACTAGTAATGAGCTCCCTGAACTGTTGTTCATCTGGAAATGTCTTTATTTTCTCCTTCATTGTTGAAGAACAGCTTTGGCAGATATAGAATTCTTGGTTGCCGGTTTTTTTTTCTTTCAGAACTTCAGGTCACCCCCATTGCCTCTGGCCTCCATGGTTTCCCAAGAGAAGCAGCTGGTGATCTTCCCCAGGCTCTCTTGAATACGGCTGGTAATCATCTTACCAAGACTCCTCCTCTATGTGATGTGACGTCAGTTCTCTTTTGCTGCTTTCAAAATTCTCCTATTCTTCCCTTGGGTTTTGATAACTTGATTACATGTGTCTCAGTGTGGATTTCTTTGAGTATATCCAACTTGAAGTTCACTGAGCTTCTTAGATGTGTGTATTTATGGTTTTCCTCAGATTTGGAAAGTTTTAACCATCATTTCGTCAAATGTTTTTTCTTCCCGTTTATCTCTGCCTTCTACTGAGATTCCTTCTTCTGGGACTTTTATAATATGCATGTTGGCATGTTTGATGGTATCCCACAGGGACCTCAGGCTCTGTTGTTTATTTTTCTTCATTCTTTTTTCACTCTGCTCTTCAGATTGGATAGTTTGTTGTTTTAGAGACAGAGTCTCACCCTGTTGCCCAGGCTAGAGGACACTGGCGTGATCATAGCTCACTCTAATCCCCAACTCCTGGCTCAAGCAATCCTCCCACCTCCACATCCCAAGTAGCTGGGACTACAGTACCTGCCGTTACACCTGGCTAATTTAAAAGAAGAATTTTTTTTTCCTTTTTTTTTTTTTTTTTTTTTTTTTACAGATGGGATCTTGCCATCTTGCCCGGGTCTCAATTGATCCTCCTGCCCCAACCTCCCAAAGAACAGAGATCACAGGTGTAAACCACTGCACCTGCCAGACTGGGGAGTTTTAATTTTCTTATATTACAGTTTACTGATCCTTTCTTCTGCCTGCTCAAATGTGAACCCCTAGAGTGACTTTTTCCTTTTTTTTTTTTTTTTTTTTTGAGACAGTCTCATTCGTCACTCAGGCTGGAGTGCAGTGGCACAAACATGGCTCACTGTAGCCTTGACTTCACAGGCTCAAGCGATTCTCCCACCTCCTCAGCCCCCTGAGTAGCTGGGACTATAGGTACGTGCCACCACACCCAGCTAATTTTTGTGTTTTTTTGTAGAGCTGGGTTATTGCCGTGTTGCCCAGGCTGGTCTCAAATTCCCGAGCTGAAATGATCCACCTGCCTCAGCCTCCCAAAGTGCTGAGATTATAGGCATGAGCCACCATGCCCCACCCTATAGCAACTTTTTTATTTCAGTTATTTTTCAGCTCCAGATTTTCTATTTGGTTCCTTGTAATAATTTCTGTCTCTTTATTGATATTCTCATTGGTTCATGTATAGTTTTCTTGATTTCCTTTATTTTTTTCCATAATTTCCTTTAGCTCATTGACATATTTAACACAGTTGATTTAACATCTTGGACTAATAATTCCAGTGTCTGGGCTTCCTCAGGGGCTAATTTCTGTCAAATTGGTTTCTCCCCCTCTCCGTGAGTAGGCTACACATTCTTGTTTCTCTGTTTTGTAATTTCTTCATTGAGAACTGGAAATATTTGAACACTATGTTGCAGTAACTCTGGAGATCTAATTCTCTCAATCCTCAGGGGTTGCAGAATCTTGTTTATTGATTCTGCAATCAATAAAGTCACATCCACTGTGACTTTTCCGAACTATTTTTTGCGAAGCATGCCTTGTTATGTGTGGTCACTAAGGTTTTTGTTCTATTATCTCAGCAGTCACCTTCCCCAATCAAAAGCAGCAATCAGCCATCAAAATACAGAATCCTGAGATTTGGAAGACAAGGTTCTTATTGCCCACCCCGGCTTCAGAAGCCACCCCAGGAATGGAGACGACCCTTCTCTCGGCTGCCTGCTGTGGGGCTGGAAAGTGGGGATTTGAGGCACTACCAACAAAGCCAAAAATTGAGTTCTCCCCTGGATGCCGCACATGTTCAACTAGACTCGAGTTCCAGAATAATGACTCGAAACAGTTCCTGACAACTCAATTGTCGTTGAGTGGAAAGATGGCTTCCTGGCACTTCCTAATATACCATCATCTATGACATCACTCCATTTCTTTTCACTGCCAAAGCATATTCCCTTGTGTGCTTACATCATATTTTGTTTATTTGTTCATCCAGTGATAGACTTTTGGGCTGTTTCCAATTTGAGGCTATTATAAATAATGCTGCTATGAACATTCCTGTATACATTTTTATGTGGACATGTTTTCATTTATCTTGGATATATACATAGGCATGGAATTGCCAGATATACTGATTTTTTTAATGTTAAACTACACTTGCACTCCCGTAATAAACTCTACTTAGTCATGATATATCGGATTCAATTTGCTCGTATTTTGTGAAGGATTTTTGCATATATATTCATGAAAATGTTGGTCCGTAATTTTTGTTTTTATACTATCTTTGTTAGTTTTGGGCATGTTATGTTGGCCTCATAACATGTTGGACAATTGTTCCTCCTCTGTGTTCTAAAAAAGTTTGTGTAACTGAGTTGTGAGATGGGGTTTCGCTCTTGTTGCCCAGGCTGGAGTGCAGTGGCGTAGTCTCAGCTCACCACAACCTCTGCCTCCCAGGTTCAAGCAATTCTTCTGCCTCAGCCTCTCAAGTAGCTGGGATAACAGGCACGCCCCACCACGCCCAGGTAATTTTTGTATTTTTAGTAGAGATGCGGCTTCATCATGTTGGCCAGGCTGGTCTTGAACTCCTGACCTCAAGTGATCCACCCACCTTGGCCTCCCAAACTGTTAGGATTACCGGCGTGAGCTGCTGTGCCCGGCATCCAGTTATGGTTTTAAATTACACCTATGTACACCTGTCTTACTGAACACAGGAAAGAGATATTCATCACAAATCTATGATGGTCATTACATTTATTTCCTCAATCAATAAAAGAGAAATAACAGGTAGGAAAGATGAGTTATTATTCCCCAGAAACAATTAATCAAGAACATATCGAATCCAAACTAACGATGTGAAATATTAGTTCTCATGTCAGGAATGTGATCCTGCTTTTACTAGAGTGAAATTAAAGTGTGGAAATTGGCCGGGTGCGGTGGCTCATGCCTGTAATACCAGCACTTTGGGAGGCTGAGGCAGGCGGATCACCTGAGGCCGGGAGTTCGAGACCAGCCTGGCCAATATGGTGAAACCCCGTCTCTACTAAAAATACAAAAATTAGCCAGGAAAGGTGGTGGGTGCCTGTAATCCCAGCTACTCAGGAGGCTGAGGCAGGAAGTTGAGCCCAGGAGGTGGAGGTTATTATTCTGAAACTCCATTTCAGAAAGTGAGCCACATCTGTACTCCAGCCTGGGTGAGGGAGTGAGATGCTGTCTCCAAAAAAAAAAAAAGGAAAAAAAAGTGTTAAATTTGAGGTCAAGGAGAAGAAAGTGGACCACAATTTTATATAGGTAATATTTTTGTGATGGAAATAAAATAGGCAGATTTAAAAATAATAATAATTGTATATATGGTCCATACTCAGATGTCCTGATTTTACGTTAACTTTGGTAATTTGAATATATCAATAAATTTGTCTACTTATATTTGTCAAATTTGGGGACATAAAGTTGTTCAGAGAGCCCGACGCAGTGACTCACACCTGGAATCCCAGCAACTCCAGGCTGAGGTGGGAGGGTCACTTGAGGCCAGGAGTTCAAGACCAGCTTGGGCAACATAGCAAGAGCCTGTCTTTAAAAAAAAAAAAAAAAAAATTAAGGCTGCTACCGCCGGCCTATGCCCGCCTGTGTGGCACTGGCCTGGAGGGGCCGTCGTGGGCTCCAGGCGGAGGCCGCGCCTGTGGAGGGTCGTCCTGGCTCACAGCCGCCATCATGCTGGCGCTCATCTGCCACCTGCCGAACGGTCCCCTTCGCTCGTCCGGGAGGAGGAGATGGAGCTGACGCTCGTGGGCTGCAGTACTCGGGCAAGGCCACCTTCGTCACTTCCATCACGTCAGGTGAATTCAGCAGAGATACGACGGCCACAGTGGGCTTTAGCCCGAGGAAAGTAACTAAACGTCACGTCACAGTAAAGATCCAGGACCGGCCAGGCGGTGGCTCATGCTTGTCATCCCAGCACTTTGGGAGGCCGAGGCAGGTGGATCGCCTGAGGTCAGGAGTTCGAGACCAGCCTGGGCAACAGGGCGAAACCCCATCTCTACTAAAAATACAAAACATTAGCTGGGCATGATAGCGGGTGCCTGTAATTCCAGCTACTGGGGAGGCTGAGGGAGGAGAATCGCTTGAACCCGGGAGGCGGAGCTTGCAGTGAGCCGAGATCGCGCCACTGCTCTCCAGCCCAGGCGACAGCAACGAGTCAAGGCTATTGTTTACCGTATAGATGCTGCAGATCGTAAGAAGATAGAAGCTTCCCGAAACGAGCTACATAATCTTCAACAAGAGCAAAACTCCATCTCAAAAAAAAAAAAAAAATATTGAGACTTGTTTTACCACCCAATTTATTAGTCCATTCTCACATTGCTTTAAAGAACTACCTGAGACTAGGTAATTTATAAAGAAAAGAGGTTTAATTGGCTCATGGTTCCGCTGGCTACACGGGAAGCATGACTGGGGAGGCCTCAGGAAATGCACCAACATGGCAGAAGGCAAAGGGGAAGCAGACGCATCCCACATGGCTGGGGCAGGAGGAAGACAGCAAAGGCGCTACACACTTTCAAACTACCCGATCTTGTGGGATGTATCATGACAACAGCAAGGGAGATTCCGCCCCCATGGTCCAGCCACCTCCCACCAGGCCCCCTCCTCCAACATTGGGGATTACGACGTGAGATTTGGGCAGGGACACAAATCCAAACCGTATCACCCAGTATATGGTCTATCTTGCTGAATATACCACGTACACCTAAAAAAAGTATATTTTGCAGTTGTTGGATGTGGTGTTCTACAAATGTCAATTAGATTGAGGTGGCTGACACAGTGGTTCAAATAATTTGCCCTGATTTTTGTCTAGTTTCTCTATTTACTGCTAAGAAATGGGTGTTAAAATCTATTTTAATGGCAGAATTTTCATTTCTTTTTCATGTATTTTAAGGTGCAAACGTATTTATGTGTGCTATCTTCCTGAATGGCTCTCTTTACAGTTATAAAATGTTCCTACCTTTATGGTACTATCTGTTCGAAGTCTATTTAATCTGACATCTATATAACCATTCCAATCATACTATGCTAGTGTACATGTTGTATTTTTTCCCCCTTTCAATTCGTCTGTCTTTAAAGTTTCTTATAGGCAGCACATAAATGGGCCTTGATTGCTTTTTAATTGTCAGTCTTGATTAGAATGTTAACATGTCAATAATATAATTATTGATATGGCTGGATGCATGCCACTTTACCAGTTTTTTTGTTTGTTCCTCTTTTGGTTCCTGCCAATTCTTTCCCTTTTGAGGTCACTTCTCCAAGTTTTACTCCCCTCCACAGTTTGCCTACCTTTGTTTACGTCTCAGGTTTGGGAGAGTTTTCGCCCTGTCTTACTGAGCTTATGGCTGTATGCAGCAGGAGGGATAGGTTGTAGGAGGCTTATGTGGTGACCGTGGAACCAGAGCCCCTATATATGCTTTTAGGAAGATCTGGTATATAATTCTTTTATGCACAGACAACTTTGAAAGTGTACGTAAGAAATTGGTAAATGGCCAGGCCCAGTGGCTCACACCTGTAATCCCAGCACTTTGGGAGGCTGAGGCAGGTGTATTACTTCAGTCCAAGAGTTTAAGATCAGCCTGGGTAACAAGGCAAAACCCCATCTCTCAAAAAATACAAAAATTAGCTGGGCATGGTGGAGCCTGTCTGTAATCCCAGCTGCTCTCAGGAGGCTTAGGTAGGATAGCTGAAACCCAGAAGGTGGAGGCTGCAGCAAGCTGAAATCATGCCACTGCAATCCAGCGTGGGTGACACAGCGAGACCATCTCAAAATAAAAAAAGAAAAATTGGTAACTGTGGAGATTTAGAGGGATGACAACTCTGGAGACCAAGAGGAAAATACTTTTTAATACAGACTTTTCTGCACTTTGACCATATGTGAATATTTTCAAAAAAGGCATTAAAAATTATACAAAGCTGGCCAGGCGCGGTGGCTCATGCCTTTAATCCCAGCACTTTGGGAGGCCAAGGCGGGCGGATCACCTGAGGTCAGGAGTTTGAGACCAGCCTGGCCAACATGGTGAAACCCCATCTCTACTAAAAATACAAAAATTAGCCGGGCGTGATGGCACGCGCCTGTAATCTCAGCTACTGGGCAGGCTGAGGCAGGGGAATCGCTTGAACCTGGAAGGCAGAGGTTGCAGTGAGCTGAGATCACGCCACTGCACTCCAGCCTGGGCAACAAGAATGAAACTCCATTTCAGAAAAAAAAAAAAAAGAAAAGAAAATTATACAAAGCTGTCCATTTGGGGCGGATTAAGCATGAGGCAGCTTAAAGGGCAAATGCAGCAAACTACAAAGGCTTTATCTAACTCAGCACCTAAATCTGTTGACAGCCACAAGGAAGACATTGGTATCTGATACTGAATTCTAGGCAAAGCTGTCTTGCAGATAACCAGGTGTTTTACAAATATTTGTTTAGGGCAGCTTCCTAGCCCATGACCTTCTTTCACATAGGCAGTTTCTCCTGTAGAATACAGCAGTTTAATAATCATCTTGCTTCTCAAGGGCATGCATGTGGCTAATTTGGACTGGGGAAAGCTGGGGCATAGGTGAGGCAATTAGAAGGCTTCCCAATTGTAGGGGCCACAATTTTTGTGGCCATACTTAAGAATCCTGGCTGGCACTTGTAGCAATGGGATGCAATTGTGTAATGGATTTTTTGGTAACCACACGGTAGAAGGCCAAAGTAAGAAAACTCTGAACAATGACGCCTTTTGCTATAGAGCTGGTGTCCACTAACCATGTGGCTGCTGAGTCCCTGCAACGTGGCCAAAACTGAGATGTGCGCTGCTTGAGGTACAAGGGAATTTGAAGACGTGGTATGGAGCGCGCCTGTAATCCCAGCCTCTCAGGAGGCTGAGGCACAAGAATTGCTTCAACTTAGGAGGTGAGGGTTGCAGTGAGTTGAGATCGCGCCACTACACTCCAGCCTCGGTGATGGAGTGAGACTGTCTCAAAAAATAAAAAATAAAAATAAAAAAAGGCAGGGCGTGGTGGTGGCTCACACCTGTCATCCCAGCACTTTGGGAGGCCGAGGTGGGCAGATCACTTGAAGTCAGGAGTTCGAGACCAGCCTGGCCAACATGGTGAAAACCCATCTCTACTAAAAATACAAAAACTAACAAGGCATGGTGGCCCACACTTGTAATCCCAGCTGCTCAGGAGGCTGAGGCAGGAGAATCACTTGAACCCAGGAGGTGGGGGTTGGAGGGAGCCGAGATAGTGCCACTGCACTCCAGCCTGGACGACAGCAAAGATTCTGTCTCAAAAATAAATAAAATTACGTATGTGGTACATGGTGACAATATATTGTATATTTAGAAATTGCCAATAGAGGCCGGGCATGGTGGCTCACGCCTGTAATCCCAACACTTTGGGAGGCTGAGGCAGGTAGATCACCCGAGATCAGGAATTCAAGACCAGCCTGGCCAACATGGCGAAACCCCATGTCTACTAGAAATATGAAAATTAGCCAGGTGTGGTGGCAGGCACCTGTAATCCCAGCTACTCGGAGGCTGAGGTAGGAGAATTGCTTGAGGTGGAGGCTGCAGTGGGCTGAGATTGCCCACTTAGAAGACAGCAGCAATCATGTACCTTGGTATTTACCTAAAGAGCTTTACACCTATGTTCACAGAAAAAATATACACACAGGTGCTTATCAGTTTATTCATAACTGCCAAAACTTAGAAGCAAGATTACTTAGTAAGTAGGTGAGCTAGATAAACTATGGTAACTGCAGACAACAGAACATTGTTCTGTGCTAAAAAGAAATGAGGTATCATGTCATGAAGACATGGAGGAAACAAATGCTACTGCTTAGTGAAAGAGCCCAATCTGAAAAGGCTATTTTCTGATTCCAACTGTATGACATTCTGGAAAAGGTAAAATTATGGATATAGTAGGATCTGTGGTTGCCAGGGCCTTACAGAAGAGATGGATGAATAGGCAGAGCACAAGATTTACGGCAATAAAAACTATTCTGTAAGCTACTAGAATGATATTACACATTTGTCGAAAACCGTAGAACAAACCCTAATGTAAACAGTAGACTAATGAGGCTGACGGTGCTAATGGTGCACCCGTGCAGGCTGCCCACCGTGACAAATGTGCTGCTCTGGCGCAAGCTGTGGACAGTCATGGAGGATGTGTAAGTGGCAGAAACAGTGGATGTGTGGGAATTCTGTTTAATTTTGCTATGAGCCTAAAACTGCTCTTTTTAAAAAATTTATCTAAAAAATGACAACTCAGTGTTTAAGTATTTTATTAAATCAGATAAGGAATCTCCACATTGTTGCACATAACAGCTTTTATACAATGCTAAGGACATATCATTTGTTTACAAAGAAAGTCTAAAATTTCAAGAACATTCAAAGAGCTAACACAGTAAAGGTCATGCAAGTTCTAGAAGAGTGAATCACGACAGAACTCATTCATTTTATCCGTCACCTCCGAAAGGCCCAACTCCTTAACGAGAAGACAGCTCAAGCCCACGAGCTTGTCACTAGTCTGGTATTTCATTCAGGAATATTGAGCCTGTCACCACGTACTGGCTTGATCGGAAGTAACTCAACCCTAACTATAGAAAGGGTTTTCTGAAGAGACTTACTGCTGCAAAATGGATGCCCTTTATTCATATCGTGTTAGACTATGAATATGTCACATGCTTTCATTTAAGTATGTATGCATAATACCCAAACCAGGAATCTCAGCTATGACCTTTTCACTTAGCTACACTAAATGTCAGTCCAAGATAAAAGAGGAGATTAAAGATAAAACTGAAGATTAAAGAGACTGTGAGTAGTGAAACATTCGAGTGAGGCTGTCAATCTAGGTAAGTGACACTAAGAAGCTTAAGATATCCTACGAACTTTTTCCTAGAAGGCAGTTTCAAACTGCCCTATGACAAACAGCTGATTATCACGTTTATAATGATGGTTCACTCATGTAGCTTCGAACTTATTCAACCTACATTTAATTTATAACCACGAATGGGTAGGCAGACGTGTCAAAGACCTTCGGGGGACTCTCCCTCCCCACACCCTTCACTCCCCACACCCCCCAAACCTTCTATACAGAGTCCCCCTGCTTTAAGTCAAAAGGTCAATTCTGGATTAAAACTTGTCCGCACTAAGTTTATAGGAGGTAACATGCAAATAAGGTGATAAGGTTAAAATGACTTGTCAATAGCAAACATTATAAATGTATGCTACTATCTCATTAAGTAGAGGACCTGGAGAAACCATAAAGATAGCAAAAACCCACGCTAAACTTCAAATTTTGTAGTAATTTCATTTTACAGTGGTTGAATTTACCCACCAAATGCTTAATGACCACAAAATGTTTCTTCAACTAGAACTAAAAGATAGGGAATTATAGGAGTTGGGATACATGTTAGATACTAACGATCTTCAAGCTTTGAAGATGTCATTGCATGAAGAAAATTATGGGAAACACTGTTCCCGATAATTACTTACACCCTTAGTGTAACATATGGAGATCACTGTCTCCGATACAGACACTGTGGTAGGTAAAAACTACCTTGTTCTTTATACATTATGGAAGACACTGCTCCCGATAATGTGTTAGGATTGTGACAAAGGTACTGGAAATTTTGCAAAATGGGAATTAGAGTTATACCTTGGATAAACTGAGCTATAAAATTTTGCAGGAGTACTACCACAGCCTTTAAGTGACATTTAGTTATAACTTGGTCACAATTCATTGCATTTAGGAAAACTAGCATTCTTATCTGGTCAGCGCTCGCTTCTTAGCAACCCCTAATTAAATTTAATTCATCTCTAAATCTTAGCTTCAACTTTATTCAATTACATTTGGCTGGCGGCTGTTTTCTAAAACACTTAAGTGTTGACCATAAATGCAAAACTTCCAGTATCTGTTGGGTTTTATTAGCAGATGCTGCTTTTATTTAAAAAAAACCGACAGTATAACTGTCATAATTATGGAAGGCACTGCTTCCGATAATTATATTCTATAAAAAAAACACCATTTATAGTGAACTCTGTCACTGATAAATAAACAATAAATATCTCAGTGCCAAAAGGACAGAAAGCTCTCCCCTAAGATTAACACTTTGGCCAAAATTTGGCAGCATATTATTCTTTAAAGTCTGACAAACTGAGTCTGCAACTAAACACCTGAAACTGGTTCTCTTTCAATGTGCTTTGGAAGAAACAAAAATAACAAAGAACTAAATGGAGGCTTATGGGGAAGGGACAGAGGAAAAGAAAATATACTAAGTCTTTGGCTTCGGGTCCCCTCTTTTCATAAATGACATTGAGGTTAACGTATTAAGGCCTTATTCCTGCAATCAACAGTTGAACCTCATTTTATCCAGCAGAAGGACCTCCATTTCAGACCTCATTGGCAAGAAAACAAGCCCATCTCTTCTGAAAGTTAACTGTTTCTTTCAGGAATAAGGACACCAGCTACACTCCTTATGGAAAGGCTTAGATCTCATTTGGAGAAGGTCTTTCAACCCGGTATCTCCTATTTAGCATCAAATGAAGTTGGAGGATCACTCGAAGTAAGCAACCACTTACAACCTTCAGCAGAGACCAGCCCTTAGGATTCAGAGAGATCATGCACATAACTGGTTTCTGACATTTTCGTTAACAACAACAGGAAAGAGGCAGTTCCCATTACAAAGCACTTAAAATTCTAGAGATAGGGGAATATTCCATCATGGACATTTTTTAAGTGGTTATTCACTTTAACTTGAAGTACAGGTTATCTACCCTGTATTAAAAGCTGCTGCCTAAAGACATCTAGTAGTACCAAGATGATGGGATGGAATTCTAACATCAGGTTTTGTAGCCCTACTGAAAATTTAGCACAATCAGCACAAGTCTAGAAACCAGACTACCCTGCTGTTCTGATGGAAGCTATGGGTATCACATTTAAAACTCATTGTCAATGTCCCAAACGTCACCAGAGAGGGCATTTGCAGCTCCCTGAATAGTCCAAGTAGCTACAGCCAACTGGTTTCTGAACAGCGTTTCATTAAAAGCACCGTTATTTTGTTTACGCAGTTTCAAGTTCTCCAGTAAAGCTGACAGCGTGTGAGAGCCGGAGCCCCAGAAGACATGGCGGAAAGGAGACTCTTTTGGAGATACGTAGGGAGAGAGGAAGTGATACTCCACCTACGAAAACAACACACAAGGCAATTTACACAGCCCTGTGACTTTTGTAGTAAAACAACTGTTCACTTCAAATGTAAAATGTCCCAAATTTAAGAATGCTGATCAGACTTATTTTTTTTTGAGACAGAGTTTCGCTCTTGTTGCCCAGACTGGAGTGCAACGGCGCGATCTCGGCTCACCGGTACCCTCCACCTCCCGAGTTCAAGCGATTCATGCTGGGATTACAGGCGTGAGCCACCGTGCCCAGCTTTTTTTTTTTTTTTTTTTGAGACAGAGTTTTGCTCTTGTTGCCCAGGCTGGAGTACAATGGCGCGATCTCAGCTCACTGCAACCTCCTCTCCTGCCTCAGCCTCCTGAGCAGCTGGAATTACAGGCATGCACCACCACGCCCAGCTAATTTTGTATTTTTAGTAGAGATGGGGTTTCTCCATGTTGGTCAGGCTGGTCTTGAACTCCCGACCTCAGGTGATCCGCTCACCTCAGCCTCCCAAAGTACTGGAATTACAGGCATGAGCCACTGTACCCAGCCAACTGATCAGACTTTCTATAGCAGAGTAAGGAAAAAAGAATGCTGAGAACCAGGCTAATGCTAATCTTCTAAGGTTAAAATTCTAAAGGAGGCTGGGCACAGTGGTTCACACCTGTAATACCAGCACTTTGGAAGGCTGAGGCAGGTGGATCACCTGAGGTTGGGAGTTTGAGACCGGCCTGGCTAACATGGTGAAACTCCGTTTCTACTAAAAATACAAAAAATGAGCCGGGCGTGGTGGTGGGCACCTGTAATCACAGCTACTCAGGAGGCTGAGGCAGGAGAATCACTTGAACCCGGGAGGCGGAGGGTGCGGTGAGCTGAGATTGTGCCACTGCACTCCAGCTTGGGCAACAACAGTGAAATTCTGTCTCAAAAAAAAAAAAAAAAAAAAATTTTTAAAGGAAACTGATTGATTTTACAAATGAAAACTTTAAATGTGTTCAGATTCTCTTCCCCATTGGAGCATACATGGAAGGTTTACAGCAAGTCTCTTCCAAAAAGACTAGGTTTGACTAAGGTCTGAATTAGACAGCAGACACAGAAAATGACAGCTAAACCATTAATGCTCTCTTCTTAAAGGAATTCTAGACTCCTAGAGTTTGTCCACTTTGCAGAAGTGTAAGATTTATCAATTATTTTACACATACTTTAGTTCCTCCTTTCCCAAAAGCTCACTTACTGTCATGACACGATCATTGAGTTTCTTCATGACAAATCTGTCTGTTTTCTCAGCATTCCCGAAATCTGTTGTTAGTCTGGAAGTAGCACGGAAGAAGTCTCCACGAGCAGAATACAGCCACTGTAAACTCAGGCCCATTTCCTGAAACAGACATTATTCACTATGAGAAGTTTTATTTCTAAGGACATTCTTTTGTATGCCTTTCTAATTTAAATGTGTTAAGTAAGATTCTGATAAAAGGAACTCGCATATAAGCTCAAGACTCCGAAAGCACCTTGCTCAGGGGTTCCAAGCTCTGTGGACTGTGACATACGCTCATATTTGAGCACAGCATGTAAGAAAACCATTCTCATTAAGAAATTGAACATAATTATATAATCCGATGTACTATATTGTTTCCCATTCAGTTCTCCTTTTGGGGGAAAACGTCCCTATAGGGGAGAACATTTTGGTTCAATGTACTTCAGGATCCAGTTATTTCCATCTGGTAAGTTCCATTTTCAACAGCTACAATTAGTTTCAAGAAAGACATAAGAGGCCAGGCGCGGTGGCTCATGCCTGTAATCCCAGCACTTTGGGAGGCCGAGGTGGGTGGATCACCTGAGGTCAGGAGTTCAAGACCAGCCTGGCCAACATGGTAAAACCCCGGCTCTACTAAAAATACAAAAAATTAGCTGGGCGTGGTGGTGGGCGCCTGTGGTCCCAGCTACTCGGGAGGCTGAGGCAGGAGAATGGCGTGAACCCAGGAGGCACAGCTTGCAGTGAGCTGAGATCTCGCCACTGCACTTCAGCCTGGCCAACGTGGTAAAACCCCGGCTCTACTAAAAATACAATAACTATCTGGGCATGGTGGCACACGCCTGTAATCCCAGCCACCTGGGGAGCTGAGACAGGAGAATCGCTTAAACCCGGGAGGTGGAGGTTGCAGTGAGCCGAGATCATGTCATTGAATGCCAGCCTGGGGGACAAGAGCGAGACTTCATCTCTCAAAAAAATAAAATAAAAATAAAAAAGATATAAAAAGATTTGGTTATCAGTGATTTACTTCAATTAAGAGATCTGTTAAAAATCAACTCCTAGTACCATAAAACCATCTGGAAGCTACTTAATATTAGTTTTATTAATTTATTTAGAGATGGGATTTTGCTATGTTGCCTGGGCTGGGCTCCAGCAATCCTCCTGCCTCAGCAGAAGTAGTTGGTGCTACGGGTATGCACCACCTCACTCTGTTTATCAGTTTCATTTAATGGACTATTTGAATTTTAGATGCGCAGATCAATACGAGATAGAATCCTGCTAGCTGTGCTGTCTTTCCATCTGTGTCACGTCCGAGAGGCACACAGCCCAACTCCTTGCTGAGATCTTCATATTCCGTGTCCTACTGACGGGCTGCCTGGGAGACATGAGTGACAGAAAACCCGACACTGCTCTGGATTCTGAAACACTGGCTGAGCTCTGTTCTAGGTCTCTAATCCACAGCCTCCCGACTTCTCTCAAACAAGTTACCAATTCTATATACAATTCTACCTCAATTCACTTTAAAATGTACTATGGCTACAATCACCCTTCCAACAGGAACACACAGGAACACATGACACTTCAAAATACTTGACATTCAGCAATGAAAACATAATTGGAATCAGTGCTCACCTTTATGTCTGCTCTGTATTGGTTCAGATCCCTCACAAAGGAAAGTAGTTGGCTGTTGTACCTCTCATAGTCCAGGTTCAATTCAACATCATGGGTTAGTTTAATCACGAACTGACCAGCGACCTCTGCAGCTGCTCGTGCCACTTTGTTCAACTCAGGAATCCTCTCAATCAGTTCCTTATAGGTGTCCATGGTGGTACCCAAATAAGGATAATCTGTGTCCTGCAAGAAAACGCAAGGCTCTGGTACTCACGTGAATTCTAAGAGCAAGAGCCTCACGTTCTGGCTTCGCCATCGAGGTAACAGTGACTACAGTTCCCCCCTTGCTTCTAACATATTCCTACCCCGATTTACCCCAATTTTATCTCGTTACCTGCTGCTTTAAGTACATTCTTGCTACTTCTCTGAATCTAACCTACTCCTAGAGTGACTAGTTTCTTCCACGTTCTACAGAATCCCTGTTCTATCGTATCATATGCCCTGAATAGACTTCTAGCCAAATTCCTTAAGGCTGTATGTTTTTCTCTCTGGGAAGTTTGGGCCTTTATCAATGAAAAAAGAGAACATACATGAAACATACCTTGAGACAAGGTCTCACTCTGTCACCCAGGCTGGAGTGCGGTGATGCAATCACGACTCCCTGCAGCCTTGAGACGAGG
>NW_026653149.1:0-15979 GCF_009828535.3 Hylobates moloch
GCTGTACATCAGGCGTTCATTTGTGCTACCTTTTTTTTTTTTTTTTTTGGGCGGGGGACAGAGTCTCACTCTGCCGCCCAGGCTGAAGTGCAATGGCACAATCTTGCCTCACTGCAACCTCCTCCTCCCAGATTCAAACGATTCTCGTGCCTCAGCCTCCCGAGTAGCTGAGATTATAGGCATGCACTGGCTAATTTTTATATTTTTAGTGGAGACAGGGTTTCACCATGTTGGCTAGGCTGGTCTTGAACTCCTGACCTCAGGTGATCCGCCCGCCTCAGCCTCCCAGAGTGCTGGGATTACAGGCATGAGCCACTGCGCCCGGCCAGGCAGGCTAATTCTTTCTGGTGTGGTCCTGTCCTGTACTTACCAGGATGCAGGATATCCACATCTCCCAGCCACAAACTTCAGTAACGTTCCCAGTCATTATTACAATCACAATACCCCCATAGGTTTCCAAGGACATGGGAGAGAGGGGAGGATCATGCTACCCTCCAGTTATAAACCACTGTTTTTCCCCCACCTTGTGTGGTCTCCATTCTCAAGTTTACTTCATGATCCAAAATGACTGCTTGAGCTCCAGCTTTTTTTTTTTTTTGAGATGGAGTCTTGTTCTGTCACCCAGGCCAGAGTGAATGGCGCAATCTCGGCTCACTGCAACCTCTGCCTCCCGGGTTCAAGCAATTATCCTGCCTCAGCCTCCCAAGTAGCTGGGACTACAGGCACATGCCACCACGCCCAGCTAATTTTTGTATTTGTTTTTTTTTTTTTTTTAGTAGAGACAGGGTTTCACCATATTGGCCAGGATAGTCTTGATCTCTTGACCTCGTGATCTGCCCACCTGGGCCTCCTAAAGTGCTAGGATTACAGGCGTCAGCCACCGCACCCAGCTTTTTTTTTTTTTTTAAACAGGGTCTTGCTTTGTCACCCAGGCTGGAGTGCAGTGATGCCATCACAAATCATTGCAGCCTCAACCTCCTGAGCTCAAGTGATCCTCCCACCTCAGCCTCTCTAGTAGCTGGGACTACAGGCAAGCCACCACGCCCGACTAATTTTTTGTATTTTTAGTAGAGACGGGGTTTCACCGTGTTAGCCAGGATGGTCTCGATCTCCTGACCTCGTGATCCGCCCGCCTCGGCCTCCCAAAGTGCTGGGATTACAGGTGTGAGCCACCACGCCCGGCCTCGTTTTCTTACCTATGTTGTGTTTTAGTTCCTGTGCTCCTGTGCCTGTCTGCTGTGCTGAGCTGCAGATGTGTCCTGCCGCAGCTTTGCAGGACAGGGATAAGTTGAGACATGAAGCAAGAAGCCTTGCCTGTCAGGCTGCCCTTGGCATGACTAGAGTGTATGTGAGGATTTTCACCTCTTATTTTGGGGTCCGTTCTGTTCCTTCTTTGAACAATAGTCTTTACAGGATAGGGTGTTTGGGGACAGATTTCATCTTATTTTAGATATAAATAATAGAAAACCCACTATAAATTTATTTTTCATTAAAAAAATTTCTTTAAAGACAGGCCGTCACTCTCCCCCGCAGGCTGGAGTGTGGTGGTATAGTCATAGCTCACTGCAGCCTTGAACTCTTGGGCTCAAGCCATCATCCCACCTCACACTCTTTCCCTGCCAGGCACCCCTTCTTTTTAAGGATACTTCCTGGAAGCTAGTTGCCTACTCTCCCCCCTCCTACATCCCATGCACCAGAACTGTGGTCATGTGGACATGCTTAGCTGCAAAAGAGAATGGAAAATTCATGCAGGCAGCGTGTGGCCAGCTCAGTTCACCAGCACTGTCACTGAAGAATGAGAGGCTGTCAGCTGCATGGGGGCAGTGATTGTGTTTATCTCTTCCCAGTGTCTAAAATGGTGCTTGGCACACAGTAGGCACTTAATAAGTATACATTGAATGGGCCAAGCGCAGTGGCTCATGCCTGTAATCCCAGCACTTTGGGAGGCCGAAGCGGGTGGATCACCTGAGGTCAGGAGTTGGAGACCAGCCTGGCCAACATGGTGAAACCCCATCTCTACTAAAAGTACACAAATTAGCTGGGGTGGTGGTATGCACCTGTAATCCCAGCTACTTGGGAGGCTGAGGCACAAGAATCACTTGAACCCAAGAGGCGGAGGTTGCAGGGAGCCGAGATCATGCCACTGCACTCCAGCCTGGGTGACAGAGACTTTGTCTCAAAAAAAAAAAAAAAAGGATATGTTGAATGAATGCGTGAGTGGATAGTGGGGGAGACCAGGGATCTGCTCCAGGATAAACACCACACAGAATGGCCATCAGGATCTGGGAGGATGTAAAGTTTGCAGAGGAAGATCACCTTGCAGGGACCACAGCACAGTGACACACGTTCTGGTACCATGGAACCACTGAGGGCACTGTCGTGGGCAGCAGGCAGACCTGAGTCCACGTGTGGCTCCACCACTCACTAGCTGTGTGACCTTGGGCAAGCCCCTTACCTCTTTGAGCCTGTACGTGCTCATCAGATAAAGCAGGGGTCATACCAAATCCTTCTGCCTTACAGGGCTGTTGTGAGGATTACCGAGTGCCTAGCACAGTGCCTGGCCTGCAGTAAGTGCTTTATAAATGTTAAATAATGTTAACTGATTTTTAGAGGTAAGTGCTGAGTGTTTTGGGGAAACATAGAGGAGGGGCCTCTAACCTAGCTTTGGAGGCTATGGAATCAAGGAAGGCTTCCTGACAGAGGGGGCAACCTGTGTTGAGACTTGAGGGACAAATAGTTACACAAAGAAAGAGTGTTCTCCACAAAGGGAACAGCATGTGTGAAGGCCAGAGGTTAGAAAGAACAGGGCCTGTTCAGTATTCAGTGTGGCTGCAAGATGAAGTTGGGGTTAGAATGGGCTGAGAGTGTTTGGAAGTGAGGCTGCAGGGGTCATCAAAGGCCAGGGCCAAGAAGGATGGATTTAGGAGGGGTGCAGTGGCTCATGCCTATAATCCCAGCACTTTGGGAAGCCGAGGAAGGAGGATCACTTGAGCCCAGGAGTTTGAGACCAGCCTGGGCAACATAGTGAGACCTCCATCTCCACAAAAATAA
The DNA here is from genome assembly GCF_009828535.3 of Hylobates moloch. Lineage (NCBI taxonomy): Eukaryota > Metazoa > Chordata > Mammalia > Primates > Hylobatidae > Hylobates > Hylobates moloch. The sequence continues at coordinate 3,052 of NW_026653149.1, forward strand.
AAATAAGAAAGATGGATTTGGCCAGTAGGAACACGGAACCTGAAGATTTTCAGGCAGAGGAGAGGGAAGAGAGACCGAGCAAAGGAGAGACAGAGAGCCAAGCCTACCCCATCTATTGGAGAACAAGGCCATGGAGGTCAAAGCAAGTTCTTGTGACCTCATTGGCCAGGGATGTGTGTTGGGTTGAGGGCGGCCCTGCATGGGACCAAGGGCAGGGCTAGGTATAGGTGAGGATTGGGGTGGGCTGCGACATCATCCCTCCCTCTCCCCTGCCTGCAGCTTCGGGGTGCTGCTGTGGGAGCTGCTGACGGGGGAGGTCCCCTACCGTGAGATCGACGCCTTGGCCGTGGCGTATGGCGTGGCTATGAATAAGCTGACACTGCCCATTCCCTCCACGTGCCCAGAGCCCTTTGCCCGCCTCCTGGAGGGTGAGCCGGGGCCCCGTGGCGAGGGTAGGCTCAGCTTGGAGTGGCAGAGACCTGTGGGCCCAGACCTCACCCCTTCACACCCATCCATACCAGTGGGCCTGGGAGTGAGGGAGAAGGGGCTGGAACCCACTGGACTCTAAACAGCCTCCCCATGGTTGGCTCCATCCCCCACATCCCAACCCTTGTTCGGGCCAGGCCCAGAGCTCTCAGGACAACCTGTTAGGACTCCTTGGTCCTGGAATTCCACCGTGATCCTGATTCCACCACCAGCCCCTCCTCGGGATGCAGGTCCCGGGGTTTCTCTCCCAGCGTTTCACTGAGTGGAACTGGCCAGGAGCTTGGCTTTGAGTCCCTTCCTCTCAGCTCCATAGCAGCTGTTTGTCTGCCGTCCCCAGAAATTCTGCCTTCCTCTGAGCAGGCTGAGTCCCCAGAGCATGACCACTGACACCTCCACCCCCCACCACTGTCCTTCCTCCTCCCACCCCAGAATGCTGGGACCCAGACCCCCACGGGCGGCCAGATTTCGGCAGCATCTTGAAGCGGCTTGAAGTCATCGAACAGTCAGCCCTGTTCCAGATGCCACTGGAGTCCTTCCACTCGCTGCAGGAAGACTGGAAGCTGGAGATTCAGCACATGTTTGATGACCTTAGGACCAAGGAGAAGGTGAAGGCAGGGGGCAAGTTGGGAAAGATGGAGCAAGACCCCTGAGTTCTGATGCCTTGGGCTGCTCAGAGACCCCTCCCCTGAACCCCAGCCTTTGGGTCCATGCAGGGTCAAGGGAGCCTTTTTTGCATATTAAGAAAAGACAGCCTCCTGTTGGTGGATTAATAAGAAAAAGTCACCCTGTACTGAAGTACTTACAGGTGACACTGCATGATGTCTGGGGTTGGCTTTAAAATACTACAGCAGAAACGAAGAGAGGGCAAGAGGAGAGAAGGACGGGGATACAAGATTCGCAAAGCATAGGTAATTGTTGAAGTTGGATGATGGGTACAGGGGGGTGCACTGTTCTCTGCTTTTGTGGATGTTTGAAGTTTTCTAAATTGAAGAGTTAAGAAAGAAAAAGAAAGAAAAGGCACCCCTTTCTTTGGGCTAACACAGTTCCCTGCCCTGGCACCCAGCTTGGCTAGCAAAGCATGCGTCGGGTGGTGAAACCAATGTGCCCCACAGCAAGGTACCCTTGTGTGAGGCACCAACCAGACGCAGCAGCCCTGGGTCCCTCCCCAGGAAGCAGAGCAGCTAAGTCCCTCCCCCCAGCCACCGCCTCTCCTTCCCAGGAGCTTCGGAGCCGTGAGGAGGAGCTGCTGCGGGCGGCGCAGGAGCAGCGCTTCCAGGAGGAGCAGCTGCGGCGGCGGGAGCAGGAGCTGGCAGAACGCGAGATGGACATCGTGGAACGGGAGCTGCACCTGCTCATGTGCCAGCTGAGCCAGGAGAAACCCCGGGTCCGCAAGCGCAAGGGCAACTTCAAGCGCAGCCGCCTGCTCAAGCTGAGGGAAGGCGGCAGCCACATCAGCCTGCCCTCCGGTACCCACCCGTGTCCCCAGAGCGCCCCCCAGAGGCTGCTTGGAGCAGCCCCGACCTAGGATTTATCTCTTCCTTTTCCTTTTCAACTTGTTTTTATTGCTAAATATATCGCACATAGTCAGTGAGCAGCCCAGTGCAGTGGCGAGCACTTGTAGTCTCAGCCTACTCAGGAGGCCAAGGTGGGAGGATTACTTGAGGCCAGGAGTTTGAGACCAGCCTGGGCAACATAGACCCCATATTTACCAAAAAAAAAAAAAAAAAAAAAAATTTAATTAGCTGGGCATGTTGTCATGCACTTATAGTCCGAGCTACTGGAGAGGCTGAGGTGGGAGGATCATTTGAGTCCAGGAGTTTGAGGCTGCAGTGAGCTGTAATTGCACCACTGCACTCCAGTCTGGGCAGCAGAGCAAGACCCTATCTCTAAAGGGAAAAAAAAGAACAAAAGAAAATGACCAAAAACCTGTACAGCTAAATGAGTTACTCTACTCACCCCCACGAAACCAGAGAGAACCTCACAGCCGTCCCAAGTGCTTTCCACCTACCCCTCCAGACAACCTCACACCATCCCCTGAGAAGAACATCTGTCTTGACACTTAGGACAGTCACTTCTGAACTTTCTTTTTCATTTTATCTCTCTTTAAAAATATCTTTTAATCTGGCCATGTGCAGTGGCTCACACCTGTAATCCCAGCACTTTGGGAGGCCAAAGTGGGTGGATCACTTGAGGCCAGGAGTTCTAGAGCAGCCTGGTCAACATGGTGAAATTCCACCTCTACTAAAAATACAAAATTAGCTGGGTGTGGTGGTGCACACGCCTGTAATCCCAGTTACTTGGGAGGCTGAGGCACAAGAATCGCTTGAACCTGGAAAGCAGAGGTTGCAGTGAGCCGAGATCACGCCACTGCACCCCAGCCTGGGTGACAGAGTGAGACTCTGTCACAAAATATATAATTAAGATATACATATATATGCTGATATTTGACCTTTTTTTACCTACAAAAACAGAAGTTTCACATGGATCAACCTAATAGTTGGATCTCAAGACTTAATCAGATTCAGATTCAGGTTTGATTTTTTTTCCCCACACTGCTTCCCAGGTAATGCATTCAGGAGGGAGGCACGTAGTGTCTACTTGTCTCTTTCTGTGATGTCACAAGCCAGAAAGCTGTGCCTTAAGCAGCAGTGGCCAGTGGAAATATAATACAAGCCACGTGTATAATTTTAAATTTTCTAGTAAGCTACACATAAAAGCAAAAAGAAATAAGAGATGTCAATTTTAATATTTTTTATTAGGCCAGGTGCAGTGGCTCATGCCTGTAATCCCAGCACTTTGGGAGGCCAAGGCGGGCAGATCACCTCAGGTCAAGAGTTCGAGACCAGCCTGACCAACATGGAGAAACCCCATCTCTACTAAAACTACAAAATTAGCCAGACGTGGTGGCGCGTGCCTGTAGTCCCAGCTACTCAGGAGGCTGAGGCAGGAGAATTGCTTGAACCCAGACAGCAGAGGTTGCAGTGAGCCGAGATCGCGCCATTGTACTCCAGCCTGGGCAACGAAAGCAAAACTCCATCTCAAAAAATATATATATTTTTTATTTAACCCAATATATCCATGCAATCAATACAAAATAATTGTGAGAGATTTTACCTTGTTTTTTCACACTAAATCTTTGAAATCCAGACGTATTTTATATTTATGGCACATCTAAATTTAGACAGTAAATTTTCATTAAAAAAATTTTTTTTCTGAGATGGGGTCTTGCTATATTGCCCAGGGTGGTCTTGAACTCCTGGGCTCAGGCAGTCCTCCCACTCTGGCCTCCCAAAGTGCTGGGATTACAGGTATGAGCTACTGTACCTGGCCCATCAAAAATATTGGATCTGTATTTAAATTTCATAAAAGTTAGAGTTGAAAAAGTACATACACATACCCAAGTTGTTCCAAACATGCTTAAATGTTTCCAATAACCAAATGGAGTACTTGTTTTTTTGTTGTTTGTTTTTTTTGTTTTGTTTTTTGTTTTTTGAGATGGAGTCTCACTCTGTCACCCAGGCTGGAGTGCAGTGGTGCGATCTCGGCTCACTGCAAGCTCCGCCTGCCAGGTTCATGCCATTCTCCTGCCTCAGCTTCCCGAATAGCTGGGACTACAAGCACCCGCCACCACGCCCGGCTAATGTTCTTTTTTTTTTTAGTAGAGACAGGGTTTCACCGTGTTAGCCAGGATGGTCTCAATCTCCTGACCTCGTGATCCTCCCGCCTCGGCCTCCCAAAGTGCTGGGATTACAGGCGTGGGCCACCACGCCCAGCCCCTATACCTGTTTTTAAAATTTAAACTTAAATTACAGTAATTACAATAAAATAAGGAGTTGGCTGGGCATGGTGGCTCACACCTGTAATCCCAGCACTTTGGGAGGCAGATGCTGGAGGATTGCTTGAGGCCAAGAGTTCAAGACCAGCCTGGGAACCACAGTGAGAACTCATCTTTTATATATATATATACAGTTTAAAAAGTAGATAAATAAAGGTTAAACTCCAATTCCCCCATTGCACAAGCCACATTTCAAGGTGCTCAGTTGCTACATGTAGCTACTGGCGACCATATTGGACACTGAGGCCTAGGTCCTTGATCCACTATAGCTCTTGTACTTATGCTTATTAAACCACAGTTCCATTGCTGAGCCTCACCCCAACTTGCTGATTCAGGGAGGGCCCAAGAATTTGCATTGCCAAGAAATTTTCAGCTGATGGTGAATGCTGCTGTTCTGGGGCCCACACTCGGAGAACCACTGCATTAAGGAATGAAAAATGGCGGTGTTCCCATTTTAGAATTCCTTCTCTACTTCTACAGAGGAAAATTCCCTTTGGTAATCCCTGGAACCATTTGCTTAGGAAAGCTTCTCTTTCTTTCTGCAGGCTTTGAGCATAAGATCACAGTCCAGGCCTCTCCAACTCTGGATAAGCGGAAAGGATCCGATGGGGCCAGCCCCCCTGCAAGCCCCAGCATCATCCCCCGGCTGAGGGCCATTCGCCGTGAGTATCTCCCAAGGCCCTGACCAGTCAGTCAGTCAGTGAACAAACGTTTTTGAGCACGATGTTTATACCTGGCACCAAGCCAGAGTAACAGCAAGAAAGAAGATAGACAAGGCCCTTTTCCACATTCTTATCAAGGGAAACAGATAGTAAACAAATAAGTCAGTAAGCAGGATAATTTCTTTTTTTTTTTTTTTGAGACAGACAGAGTCTCGCTCTGTCTCCCAGGCTGGAGTGCAGTGGTGCGATCTTGGCTCACTGCAACCTCCACCTCCTGGGTTCCAGCAATTCTCCTGCGTCAGCCTCCCAAGTAGCTGTGGTTACAGTCACACACAACCACGCCTGCCTAATTTTTTGTATTTTTAATAGAGATGGGGGTTTCACGATGTTGGCCAGGCTGGTATCGAACTCCTGACCTCAAGTGATCCACCCACCTCAGCCTCCAAAAGTGCTGGGATTACAGGCATGAGCACCGTGCCCGGGCACAGGATAATTTCTAGTAGTGATAAGTTCTTTTTTTTTTTTGAGACGGAGTCTCGCTCTTTCACCCAGGCTGGAGTGCAGTGGCGCAATCTCGGCTCACTGCAGGCTCCGCCCCCCGGGGTTCGCGCCATTCTCCTGCCTCAGCCTCCTGCGTAGCTGGGACTACAGGCGCCCGCCACCTCGCCCAGCTAATTTTTTGTATTTTTAGTAGAGACAGGGTTTCACCGTGTTAGCCAGGATGGTCTTGATCTCCTGACCTCGTGATCCACCCGCCTCGGCCTCCCAAAGTGCTGGGATTACAGGCGTGAGCCACCATGCCCGGCGTGATAAGTTCTTTAAAGGAGCTCAGGGAAGGAAATAAAAGAGGAGATGTATTAGAGTTCTTCAGAGAAACAGAATCAACAGCGTATGTTTAGATATATAGAAAGAGATGTATTGGCTGGGCACAGTGACTCATACCTGTAATCCCAGCAATTTGGGAGGATGAAGTGGGAGGATTGCATGAGCCTAGGAGTTCGACACCAGCCTGGGCAACAAAGCGAGACCCCATCTCTACTTAAAAACAAAAACAAAAGAAATAGATGTATTATGAGGGATTGGCACATGTGATTATGGAGGCTGGGAAGTCCTGCAATCTGCCTTCTGCAAGCCAGAGGCCTGGGAAAGCCGGTGATGTAGTTCCAAATCAAGTCCAAAGTCCTGGCCCAGCACAGTGGCTCACACCTATAATCCCAGCACTTTGGGAGACCGAGGCAGGCGGATCACCTGAGGTCAAGAGTTCAAGACCAGCCTGGCCAACATGGTGAAACCCAGTCTCTACTAAAAATGCAAAAATTAGCTAGGCGTGGTGGCGCATGCCTGTAATCCCAGCTACTCGGGAGACTGAGGCAGGAGAATCACTTGAACCTGGGAGGCAGAGGTTGCAGTGAGCCGAGATCGTGCCACTGCACTCCAGCCTGGGTGACAGAGTGAGACTCAGTCTCAAAAAAAAAAAAAAAAAAAATTGTCCAAAAGACCTGAGAACCCGAGTACCAATGTCCAGTGTCTCAGGGCAGGAGTAGATGGATATCCACGCACATGCAGAGAGCAAACTCACCCTTCCTCCACCTTCCTAGACAAAAAGAGCTAACTCTCTTTTTGTTCTATCTGGGCCCTCAGTGGATTGGATGGTGCCCACCCACATTGGTGAGGACGATCTCTCTTTACTGGGTCCACTGATTGAAATGCTAATCTTCAAGAAACACCCTCACAGAGATCGTGTTTAACCAGCTACCTAGGCGTCCTTTGGCCCAGTCAAGTTGACGCATAAAATTACCCATCACAGAAGGGTTGCGACTTTACATCTGGAAGCCCTATGGGAGGAGGTGAGGTTTGAGCAGGGACCTTCGTGCTAAGGAGTGAGACAGGCTGAGACCTCAGGGAAGCATGCCCCTGGCGGAGGGAGCAGCAAAGGCAAAAGCTGGAGGTGGGAACAGCATGGGCTGCTTGTTAGCCCGCTTGGCTGGAGCAGAGTGAATGGGAGGAAGACATAGGTTTTGTGATCAGGGAGTTCTCAGCAGTCAGATCAGGCAGGGCCCTGAGAGCAGGATAAGAGTCTGGATTTTCCTTTCTTTTTTTTTTTTTAATTTTCATTTGACACCTTTGGTATGGATTTTTTTGTTTTTAATTTTTGTCTTTAGTTCTGGGGTACGTGTGCAGGTTGTGCAGGTTTGTTACATAGGTAAACGTGTGCCCTGGGGATTTGCTGCACCTATCAACCTATCACCTAGGTAGTAAGCCCATGCATTAGCTATTTTTCCTAATATTCTCCCTCCCCCAACCCTACCCCCCAACAGGCCCCAGTGTCTGTTGTTCCCCTCCCTGTGTCCATGTGATCTATTTGTTCACTCTCACTTATAAGTGAGAACATGCAGTGTTTGGCTTTCTGTTCCTGTGTTAGTTTGCTGAGGATAATGGCTTCCAGCTCCATCCATGTCCCTGCAAAGGACATGATCTCATTCCTTTTTATGGCTGCATAGTATTCCATAGTGAGACAGGCTCTCGCTCTGTGTCCCAGGCTGGAGTGCAATGGCGCCATCTCAACTCACTGCAACCTCTGCCTCCCGGGTTCAAGTGATTCTCCCGCCTCAGCCTCCCAAGTAGCTGGGACTTCAAGCCTGCACCACCATGCCTGGCTAATTTTTGTATTTTTAGTAGAGACGGGGTTTTCACCATGTTGGCCAGGCTGGTCTCCAACTCCTGACCTCAAGTGATTCTTCTGCCTGGGCCTCCCAAAGTGCTGGGACTCCAGGCAAGAGCCACCGCACCTGGCCTGGTATGGATTTTCTTTTAACCGCCCTGGGGCAGCCCCCAGAGCCATGCGAGCAAGGCACTGAGGGAATCAAATTGACCTTTCTCCCTCTGGCTGCTGTAAGAAATAAAGGTAGAGAAAGCAGTGAGATGATGGAGGCCAGGCCAGGGTGGGGGACTTGGAAGGGACAGATGTCCACAGTCGGGGCTATATGGCAGAGACACAGTCATTGGAGTTTCCTGATGGGTTGAAGGGTGAAAGGCTAACTCCCGAGTTCCAACCCCTCATTCACCCCAGCATTGACCACACCCACAGCCCCCCTGCCCTCTATCAGGGCACCTGCTTTGTACCAGGCCCAGGAGGTCAGTCCTGCAGGGGACACAGAGACAAATACTCATACCATGGCAGCAAACACTGGCACCAGAAAGGTCCAGAGCATTGCAGGGACAGAGATGAAGGCAGCTGACCTCCAGGGAACTAACTACCCAGAGCTGGAGACCGGAAGCGCAGGCAGCCCGCCAGAATGAATGGTGAAGGGTTAGGCTGTGAAGAGCAGGGGAGGCTGGAGGAGTTGGCAGGGAACCGCTCACGGCCTTCAGTGCCAGGCAGAGGAGCTGGAACTTTGTCCTGACAGCAGTAGGGGGCTATGGGGGGATTTATAGCAGGGAGGGTCACGACTGGAGTTCAAAAGAGCCCTTGGACTCCCAGGTGGAGGGTGGGCCTGAGCTGGGGGCACGGGAGGCTGGGAGCCCAGTGGGGACAGACCCTCCACCCAGTAACCAAGTGGCTTCTCTGGACCCAGTGACTCCCGTGGACTGTGGTGGCAGCAGCAGTGGCAGCAGCAGTGGAGGAAGTGGGACATGGAGCCGCGGTGGGCCCCCAAAGAAGGAAGAACTGGTCGGGGGCAAGAAGAAGGGCCGAACGTGGGGGCCCAGCTCCACCCTGCAGAAGGAGCGGGTGGGAGGAGAGGAGAGGTGAGGTGGCGTGGTGATGCCCACCCTGTGCCCAAGCCCCAGCTCCCAGGCTCCAGGCCACAGGACTGAGGTCTCCATCTCTCCCTGGATCCCGCAGGCTGAAGGGGCTGGGGGAAGGAAGCAAACAGTGGTCATCAAGTGCCCCCAACCTGGGCAAGTCCCCCAAACACACACCCATCGCCCCTGGCTTCGCCAGCCTCAATGAGATGGGTAAGAGCCTGGGTTCTTGTAAGGGGGTGGGGGTTCCCTGGCCAAAGGGGTGAGCCTCCTGGGGCTGAGGGAAGAGACCAGATTTCACTGGGCCAGTGAGTGGAAGGCCTTCCTGGGAAGGGAGATGGTGGCCCCTGGGGCGTGGGGGGTCATTTCCAGGGGCAGGGACCACCATTCTCTGAGGCTTCTCCGGGAGACAGATTCAAGAACGATGCTCGTGGGTCTTGGTCTTGCTGTTGGAGGGGTCATCGGGGGCTGTCCCTTGCCACAAGTCCCCATGGGGCCCTGGCCAGCCCTGCAGCCGAGTGATGGCCCTCTCCGGTTGCAGAGGAGTTCGCGGAGGCAGAGGATGGAGGCAGCAGCGTGCCCCCTTCCCCCTACTCGACCCCGTCCTACCTCTCAGTGCCACTGCCTGCCGAGCCCTCCCCAGGGGCGCGGGCGCCGTGGGAGCCGATGCCGTCCGCGCCCCCCGCTCGGTGGGGACACGGCGCCCGGCGGCGCTGCGACCTGGCACTGCTAGGCTGTGCCACGCTGCTGGGGGCTGTGGGCCTGGGCGCCGACGTGGCCGAGGCGCGCGCGGCCGACGGCGAGGAGCAGCGGCGCTGGCTCGACGGCCTCTTCTTTCCCCGCGCCGGCCGCTTCCCACGGGGCCTCAGCCCGCCCGCACGTCCCCACGGCCGCCGCGACGACGTGGGCCCCGGCCTGGGCCTGGCGCCCTCGGCCACCCTCGTGTCGCTGTCGTCCGTGTCCGACTGCAACTCCACGCGTTCACTGCTGCGCTCTGACAGTGACGAGGCCGCGCCGGCCGCGCCCTCCCCACCACCCTCCCCGCCCGCGCCCACGCCCTCGCCCTCGCCCAGCACCAACCCCCTGGTGGACCTGGAGCTGGAGAGCTTCAAGAAGGACCCCCGCCAGTCGCTCACGCCCACCCACGTCACGGCTGCATGCGCTGTGAGCCGCGGGCACCGGCGGACGCCATCGGACGGGGCGCTGGGGCAGCGGGGTCCGCCCGAGCCCGCGGGCCATGGCCCTGGTGAGTGAGGCTCCCCGCACCCAGGTCACAGAAAACCCCTTCTTTCCTCCTCTGCCAGGATCGCAAGTCCAGCCCAGCCACGACCCCTCAGGCAGCCACCTCCTGCTTTCTGTGGAGGAGGGAGGGTCTGTGTCCCTTTACCGCTCACTCCTGGAGGCATTGGGGGGTCTCCAGGGGACTGAGACACAGGTGGCAAACTGATGCCTATAAGGCCAGGCAGGTGCCTTTAGCAGTGGTGACCAGCACGACCATCGCCAATTCTTACACAGCCTAGACACTGTTCTCCTCCATCTGTTAACTGGGTGGGAGATGCGGCCATAGCAGTGTTATTAAGTACCCACGTCAGGCACTGTGCTGCTTGTTTTAAGTTATCGTTATTTTATTTGCTCCTCACCTACGTAGTGAGGCGCCATTTTTATCCGCCTTCAGAGATAAGCCATGCCTGAGGTCTGTGCCTGAGCTTAGCCCAATGCAGGAGAGTCGGGAAGACCAGGGCTTTGGCCCCAGGGGCTGCTGCTAAGCAGCAGCTCCAGAAGGTTGAGGAACGTGCCAGGGTCCACCCAGAGGAGCAAGCAGCTGGGAGTGGTCCCAGTCTAGGTCAAGGTCCCAGCACTGCCACACTACAGATGGAAATTGGATGCAGCAAGATCCATGGATTTCTCGAGAGAAACCAGAACTTATGCTTTTCATGTAAAAGCTCTGGGCTTTTTAATGCCACCCTCTGCCCCACCCCACTCATCTCCTCTGAACCTCTCTCACCAGGCCCTCGTGACCTTCTGGACTTCCCCCGCCTGCCTGACCCCCAGGCCCTGTTCCCAGCCCGCCGCCGGCCCCCTGAGTTCCCAGGCCGCCCCACCACCCTGACCTTTGCCCCGAGACCTCGGCCGGCTGCCAGTCGCCCCCGCTTGGACCCCTGGAAACTGGTCTCCTTTGGCCGGACACTCACCATCTCGCCTCCCAGCAGGCCAGACACTCCGGAGAGCCCTGGGCCCCCCAGCATGCAGCCCACACTGCTGGACATGGACATGGAGGGGCAGAACCAAGACAGCACAGTGCCCCTGTGCGGGGCCCATGGCTCCCACTAAGGCCTGCCCACCACCGCCCGCCTGGGCAGCCATGAATGTAGCGCCCCAGGCCCCGCCCCAGCCCGCCATGCCACAAGGCGGGGGAGGCCCTGGGCAGGATGTTCACTCTATTTATTGGGGAAGGAGGGAGGGGGGAACACTTAACTTATTCCTTTGTACCCCAGGGGGTGGAGCCCTGTGCCCGCCCTGCACTGGGGGGAGGGTGGGCAGGGATACTCAGGGACAGGGCATCATGGGGGATTTGGCACAAAATGGAGCATTAAAGGTAACCCCTGCCCCCTACCGCACTTGACTGTGTTCCTTTTTCCTTTTTTTTTTTTGTTGGAGACAGAGTCTTGCTCTGTTGCCCAGGCTGGAGTGCAGTGGCACCATCTCAGCTCACTGCAACCTCCGCCTCCTGGGTTCAAGTGATTCTTCTGCCTCAGCCTCATGAGTAGCTGGGACTATAGGCTCCCACCACCATGCCCGGATAATTTTTGTATTTTTGGTAGAGACAGGGTTTCACCATGTCGACCAGGCTGCTCTCAAACTCCTGACCTCAAGTGATCCACCCATCTTGGCCTCCCGAAGTGCTGGGATTACAGGCATGAGCCACTGCGCCCGGCCTAGACTGTTTCTTTCCCTGGCCCAGGCCCTGATGCTGGGTCATCCCAGCGGAACATTCCCCCCCACCCCACACACCCTCCCTGGGCTTCTCTGGGTTTCTAAGGTCCAAGGGATGAGGCCCTCCCTGGTCCCCCCAAGAACACCACACAAAGAAGTTATGATCACCAGTGACAAGTGTTTTACCAACGAACACATGAGTCAAGGGGAAGTTACATGGTGAGATGGGAGGGCGAGGGATAGAGAGGTCCCCTTGGGTTGGCCTCAGCCAATTACATCCCGAGTCTGGGCCCCAGCCCCACTGTCTTCCCGCTGGAGGCTGCAACGGTTCATCTTCAGCTGAGTCAGCTGGATGTAGCGGAGCACATTGGTGTCTGCAGGGGAGGTGGGCAGGGCATCATCTGGGTGTCCTAGGGCAGCAGGTGACTTCCACACCTCCCTGGCTCACACCCCATTCTCCGAAGTCTCCAGCAGCTCGCTCACACAGCCAATAGAGCCAGAGCCCTTCCCCAAAGCCCCAGTCACAGTCGGCAAAGCGGAGCCATCGCACACCTCTATGCGCCTGTATTTGCGGCACCCTCTGCCAGAAATGCCTCTTCGCAGAGGCTCCCTTCACAGTTCTCATCCTCCAGTGACATCTGCAAGAAGTCTGTTCTTTCGGAGCCACTTAACGGGTAAACTAATCTCGTCTCTGCTCCCACAACCCTGCACCTGTTGTAATCCCTCTTCCTTCCTCATTGGCTCTTAATACAAAACCGAGTGTTGTGTCTGCCCTCCTGCACTCATGTGTGTAAGTGCACACATGCACGCACACACACACACACCCCAATTTCCTGCCATCGCCCACCCGAGTGGATGAGTGGATGGTGGAGGAAGTGAATGAATAGGTGTGTGTGAATGGGTGAGTGGAGGAATGAGTGTGTGCAGTAGGTAGGGGTGGGAGGGGGTAATGGAGATGACAGTGGGTGGATAGGGAAGTGGCTGAGCAGGTGAATAGGAGATATCAGATGTGGCAATGACGGTAGATGAGAAATGGCCGGGGAGATGTCAGAGGAGCGATAGGTGGAGGGATGTTTGAATGGCGGGTGAAGTGCGGGGTGGATGAATGGATGAGTGGGCGTGTAGGGAGTAGGTGGGTGGCGCAGCCCTCCCTAGAAGCAGCTCCACGGGAGGAAGGCTCTGCTGTTCTACCGTGATCTTCCTGCCTGTGCCCTCTGCGCCAGCCCCGTTCCCTGCCCTGGGCCTAGCCCTCACCTCTGCCCCGCCC
>NW_026653150.1:0-15979 GCF_009828535.3 Hylobates moloch
TTTTTTTTGAGATGGAGTCTTGCTCTGTTGCCCAGGCTGGAGTGCATTGGTGCAATCTCGGCTCACTGCAACCTCCCTCTTCCGTGTTCAACTGATTATCCTGCCCCAGCCTCCCGGATAGCTGGGATTATAAGCGTGCGCCACCAAACCTGGCCAACGACTCCCTGTTTTCTTCCCAGCACACCACTGGAACAACTGGTAACCATTGTTCCACTTTCTACTTTTGTGAGTTAAAATTTATTAGATTCTACATATAAATGAGGTCATGCAGTATTATTCTTTCTGTATCAGGTTTCTTCCATCTAGCATGTCTTCTGAATTTATCTATATGTTTTTGAAGGATAGTATTTTCCTCCTTTTTTTTTCTCTGCCTTGGCCTCCCATACTGGGTAGTGGTTCAACATACCATACCCTCTAATTTTTTTGTATTTTTAATAGAGGTCGCACCATTTGTTACCTCATGATCTGCCTGCCTTGGCCTCCCAAAGTGCTGGAATTACAGGCATGAGCCACCATGCCTGGCCAGGATTTTCCTCTCTTTAAGGCTGGATAGTATTCCGTTATGTATCTATGTCAAATTTTTTAAAAAATTAATTTAAATATATATTTATTATTGGTTGAAAAGCTTGTGTTATGAAAGGATATTTCTGTGTTAAGCATGTATTAATGTAATTCAGCATTAAATATTAATAATAGCTGGTTTGTACTGAGCACTAACCATAACACTATATACGTGTTAATGAGTTTAATTCTCCCAGTAACTTAATACCGTAGGTATTATAATTATTCTCATTTTACAGAGGAACAAAAAGATCCACTGAGAAAAACTTGCTCACAATAGCCCAGGCTGGAGTTTAGTGGTTTGATCATGGCTCACTGCAACCTCTACCTCCCGGGTTCAAACTATCCTCATGCCTCAGCCTTCCAAGTACCTGGGATTACAGACGTGGAACACCATGCCTGGCTAATTTTTGTATTTTTAGTAGAAGTGGAGTTTTTACATTTTTGCCAGGCTGGTCACAACTCCTGACTTTATGTGATCCTCCCACCTTGGCCTCCTAAAGTGCTGAGATTACAGGTGTCAGCCACCATGCCTAGCCTAATATGAACGTTTCTTGAATCCAGAAAAGTTATGCAGATAGTTTCTTGTAGGTTAACATAAAAGAACAATTAGCAAAAACATTTGAAATGGGATAAAATTAATCAAAACCACATATTTCCAATAAGTGGTCATAATTGCTGTGCTTTTTTAAATGGCTAGATTACTAACAATATGCAAACACAAGACTTTGGCTTTGCTCAATTATTAAGTTTTTGAACATTTTGATATCTGAAATCTTGGCTAAAGTTTTTTTTTTGTTTTTTTTTTTGAGGCAGAGTTTTGCTCTTGTTGCCCAGGCTGGAGTGCAATGGTGCGAACTTGGCTCACTGCAACCTCTGCCTCCCGAGTTCAAGCAATTCTCCTGCCTCAGCCTCCTGCTGGGATTACAAGCATGTGCCATCATGCCTGGCTAATTTTTTATATTTTTAGTAGAGATGGGGTTTCTCCATGTTGTTCAGGCTTGTCTCAAACTCTCGACCTCAGGTGACCCGCCAGCCTTGGTGTCCTAAATTCCTGGGATTACAGGCGTGAGCAACTGTGCCTGGCCAAAGATTTTAAAAGGAATATTTTTGAGGTGGCTTTTTAGGGTTTCCAAGGTAATACAAGAAGAATTTTAATAGGCAAGAAAATGCATTCTACATACACACATTGTACTTCTCTGATTTGCTTTAACATTGAAAGATTGAAGATTGCAAATCTAGTTTCTCAAGTTAGAGTAAATTAACAAAAGATTTACTTTTCAGCCAGGCAAATAATTGTATAAAACTAATGGATAACAGATGCCATTAGCTGTCAAAAAATAGCATGACTAGATTCAGTAAGTATCTAGCCATGCAAATGACAATCCAATAAAGTTAAAACCCTAATTGGTTCACGTGAAAAGCATTGACGTGCAGTGTTGTGCACCTCCACTCAGCACCTCCTTGTGCCTGTTTAGAGATACCAGTTTCTCCTTTGTGACTAAGGGTGAATACTGGAAACAGAATGCTGTGTTCAGAGTTATTACTGGGAACATGGTTAACACATTTCTTTCATATTATAAAGACATTTTATGAATGTTACTCTGCATCACAAAACCTTTTAGTAAAAGATTGTCTATTTAAGAATTGTCTATTTAAAAATTTGGATTTATAAAAAAAGTCAATATTCTGGGTAAGTCACAAAGACTTAAATCTCAATCAAATTTTATAAAACATATTTGAATAAGATAAAGTTTTCTTAGCCAAGAATTGTATTTTATTGCTAAATTTAGAGACAAATAGAAAACCAGTACTTTGGGCCAAATAACAGTGTTTGGCACAGAAGTACTCCCAAACAAGTGCTCTTCATCATCACCATTAAAGTAGCAATGGCACCACGTGCTTTCCTGAAAGCAGCTGGACTGTTTTCCACTGATAAAAGGTGGAGAGGACATTGAAATAATGAAGGAAGCTGATATAAAGGGAATACTTATATAAAATAAAAGTAAATACAAGTGAAATACTTATATGAAATACTTTCAAAATAAAAAGTAGATTTGATGTTGTATGACTGTAGATGAAACTATTAGTATGAGATCCTCATATTTTTACTTCTCTTGACAGAATAACTTCATTCACAATGTTCTTATTTCAAATAATATTTTTTCTGCTAGGCATTTGCTAGCTTTCAGTCAAACAGTACCTGAGCTCAATAGAAATCAACAAAAGAAATATTTTACCACAAGCATTTTATTATTGATGCACATGCTTATTTTACTTAAAATACATTAGCTTCTGGTGAAAGATTTATACTTTTTTTCGGTGTATTTTTTATTGTCCTTCCAGGAAACTGCTATTCTCAGCTCTGCCTGCATTGACTTATAGTGAGTAAAAGTTGTTTGGGTAAGAAGCAAATGTGTCTTGTCGCATCTCTTTTTTCATTTGTTGGCTGAAGAAAGTAGAATGCGGATAGAAGATTAAAGAAAATATAATCCCTGAAAGATTATTTAGAAGTCCTCTTAACAAGAAAAAAAAAATCCTCAAGGAATTGTGATATGAGCAGAAAATATATTATCTTGCTAAGCCTCTAAAATTTCAGTATAAAACCAGTATTGTTTTAACAAATATATTATTCCTGCAGATTTTATTTTTCAGAATATGATTCAATTTCTTGGTGAATTAAAACTGAGAGAAGAATAACTTATTTCTTAAGGTAAAAAAGGTAGGGAATATTACTTATGGCCAACATCTTCTCTACCCCCAGGCCCAGGCAATCATCATTCTATGCTCTGCTGTTATTGATACAGGAGCACCAAAGAAATTATTTAGGCAAATTGTGAGGTAAGAGAGCCCTCGGCAAAGCTTCCCTTTTAACAAGAAGCAGGCCCCAATTGATTTTTTTTTCAACAAAGAGCAGCCTGTAAAATCCCGCTGCAAATATAGGTAAGCAAGCTGGAAGCTTGCATGGGTGAATGTCGGCAATAGTGCCAATGGGAAAAGGCTACCTGGGGCCAAGGATTTTTAACGTGGAGGCGCCATATTCCTGTTTTTTGGGGACCACGTGTATAGAGGAAGAAGAAACATGGCACTGGCCAGGTAAAAATCCCATCTGCATAGTAGAAAATTAAAGCGGGGTGGCCAGCTTCTTCACACACTGTGTAAATGGCATACCTTGTCTGACCAATCTTTTGGGCCCTATGTAAATCAAACACTACCTCCTCAAGCTCATCTGTAAAACTCCATGCATTTCACCACAGAACTGGAAGACATACTCGAGAGCCCCTCTCTCTCTGCAGGAGAGAGAGCTTTTCATTTTCTTTTGCCTATTAAACCGCTGCTCTTAAACTCATTCTTCATGTGTTTGCATTCTTAATTTTATGGCTGTGAAGCAATGAACCTCAGGTATTACCCCAGGTGAATGACACTGCTTCATTGTGGGGGCTTGTCCAGGATTATAGGAAGGGTAAGTATAAAAGCAAATGCTGGCCAGGTGCAGTGGCTCACACGTGTAATTTCAGCACTTTAGGAGGCCGAGGTGGGTGGATCTCTTGAGGTGAGGTGTTCGACACCAGCCTGGCCAACAGGGTGAAACCCTGTCTCTACTAAAAATACAAAATTCCGAGCGTGGTGCGTGCCTGTAATCCCAGGTACCCAGGAGGCTGAGGCAGGAGAATCACTTGAACCCAGGAGGTGGAGGTTGCAGTGAGCCAAGATCACGCCATTGTACTCCAGCCTGGGCAACGGAGCAAGAGTCTGTCTAAAAACAAAACAAAACAAAACGAAAAAACAAAAAAAACAGACCCCAACTCTGTCCTTTTATTTTGAGGCTCTCACACTCCATTTTAAAATCAAATAAAACCAGAAATACCAGGTGTCCTATGGCCAGCTGCATACCTTTAGGGTGAGCTGCCATTCTTAAGTCTCACATGACAGACTTGCTGGGGAGAACATAATGAGTTCCCCAGTGCCCTCAGGTTGCTGCGAATGTTGGCTATTTTTCAAACTCCTCTTTATTTATGGAGGACCTAGCCATCACATGGGGCTGGAAGTGGTCCTAAAGTAATTGAGAATTTCTTTTCTGGGCCACACTGTGGTTTTATCTGAAGGCTTCTGGACTGATCCCAGCCTCTGACTGCTCAGTTGGGTGACGGCAACAGGATTTCCAAGCTTCCCCTATCACAATTTTTCTCCCTTTCCTATCTGTGACCACCATGTCTTCTAGCCTCTCTTCATACATAATGCCACAGGAATTTTTACAGTTCAAGACAGTAATCCTGTTAGGCAAGATTAGAGAATACCAATAGTGACTGGAAATATAGCTCAAGGGGTTGCTGGTTTTGTGAATTTTTTAGGAGCAAAGCATCCCACCACAGTCAAAACCACTGTCTTTTTCTCCACCTTGGGCCACTTCAAGGGAAAGGAAGGAGACTAAAAGGATGCTTTTCTCTCACTTTTCTTTCTAGGTAGGTAACAAACCATCTTTGGCCTGCACTCCTCTTGAGTGCATTCAGAAGCATTGGCACTCCTGTAACCCCGTGAGTTTGAAAAAGAAAAAAAAGTGGCTTATTGCACAAGGGCCTGACATTTTTACTAGACCTTTGCAAGCATTGTAAAATCAACCCAACTCTATTAGCAGTCATATCAAGCAGGTCTATAGGAATGATTCTCCAAAATTAGAGAAGCAACTTCCAGGAGAACCATCTAAGGTTCTCCCTTATTCAGGATCCCCTCAAGTTCCCATGTCACAACAGAACCTTAGTCAAAAAAGAAAATAGTGAATGAAAAAATAGGAGAAAGATTATTCCCAATTGAAAGAGAGACAGTACCTCTTGAGAATCCTGATTGGAACCCCAATGATGCCACAGATAAATGGAAAATCAAACACTTTTTAATGTGCATATGAAGGGCCTATGGAGAACTAAGGCCAATCCTCTTAGTTACTCTAAACTGTCCATGATAGACCAGAAGCTAGATGAGAATCCTGCAGCCTTTATGAAAAGGCTGAGAGAGGCACTAATAAAACACATCTCCTTATCCCCTGACTCAGTTAGGGGACAGCTAATTCTAAAGAACAAGTTTATTACACCGGCACCTCCTGATATTAGAAGAAAACTGCAGAAGCAGGCTATAGGAGCAGATAGCACCTTGGAGAACCTCCTGAGGGTGGCCAACTTAGTCTTTTATAATAGAGACCAGAAGGAGGCCCACCAAAAAAGAGAGAGCACAAGAGAAGGACAAAGGCTCTAGTAGCTGCTTTGCATGCTTGCAAAGTCCAGGATCCCGAAGGTGCCTCCACTAATTGCTACCCACGTGGCAAGCCAGGGCACTTTGAGCAGGGGTGCCTAGGCACCAAGAGGAATCCACCTCAACCCTGTCGAGCCTGTGGCATGGTCCACTGGAATCAAACTGCCCCCGGAGGTGGAGGTCATCAGCTTCAGAACCAGTCTTACAGATGGTCCAGAAGGACTTATGGGTCCTGGGGCTCAAACTGCTGGCTCCAGTGGCTCAAACTGCCGTTACAGCACAGGATCCCCAGGTGATTCTGAAAATTGAAAGAAGGAAGGTAGATCTCCTTCCGGAAACTGGAGTCAGCCTCTCTCTTCTCTCTAATCTTCTACCCTTTTCCCATAGCATGACTATGAGAGACATCTCAGGAAAAACTCTAATCCAGTATTTTTCTCAACCTCTAAGTTGCAGTTAAAAGGACCTATTATTTACACGTGGCTTTTAAATCATGCCTGAAAGTTACACTCCTTTATTAGGTAGAGACATTCTATCTCACGTGGGGACCAGCATTCTTATAGGCCCAGGACAAATTCTTTTTCTTTATCTGGTAGAAGATAATATTAATCCAGAAATATGCGCAATTCAAAGAAGAACAGGTCAAGCTGTAAACATGAGGCCAGTCTGGATCCAACTTAAGGATTCCACTTTCTTTTCTTTCTTTTTATTTCTTCTTTCTTTTTTTCTTTCTTTCTTTTTTTTTCTTTTTGATAGAGTTTTCACTCTTGTTGCCCAGGCTGGAGTGCAATGGCGTGATCTGGGCTCACTGCAACCTCCACCTCTGGGGTTCAAGCAATTTTCCTGCCTCAGCCTCCCACCCAAGTAGCTGGGATTACAGGCATGCATCGCCATGCCTGCATAATTTTTTTTTTCTTTTTTAAGTAGAGACAGGGTTTCACCGTGTTGGCCAGGATGGTTTCAAACTCCTGACCTCAAGTGATCTGCTCACCTCAGTCTTCCAAAGTGCTGGGATTACAGGTGTAAGTCACCTTGACTGGCGGATTCCACTTTCTTTTCTAACCAGAAAAAATATCTCCTAAAGCCAAAGGATATAAAAAGGCTAGAAGCCATTATTAGCAACCTAAAAATCTAGGCCCTCCTCAAACCCTGTAACACTCCAAT
This sequence comes from Hylobates moloch, assembly GCF_009828535.3. Classification (NCBI taxonomy): domain Eukaryota; kingdom Metazoa; phylum Chordata; class Mammalia; order Primates; family Hylobatidae; genus Hylobates; species Hylobates moloch. Next base: position 6,967 of record NW_026653150.1, read on the forward strand.
ATTAGGAGTGCAAAAATCCAATGTGAAATGAAAACCATCAAAAAATTAACAGGTTATTATCCTCAATTTTCCTTCCACAAAAGGTAGCAGTAATGCATTCTAAGGAATATAAAAAGAAAACAGGAAGTAGCCGAAGGAAGTAGTTTAGCTGATCAGGCAGTTAAATTGGCAGAAAGGAAGCTTCAGGGCATCAACACACTTCATACCCCTCTAATTTGGGAAGGCTCTATAAGAAAAATTAGGCCTCAATACTCTCCTGCAGAGATAAAATGGGTCATTACTTCCCAGCCCTCAGAATAGCTAGAGTCAAAGGATGGCAAACTCCACTTGCCAGCCTCCAGCTGATGGAAAGTCCTTAAAATGCTTCACCAAGCTTTTCACTTGGGAAAGGATAAAACTTGTCAATATGCCCAGAGATTGCTTTCAGGAGAGAACTTATTCAAAACAGTCAAACAAGTTGTTAAGGCTTATGAAGTCTATCTTAAAGATAATCTCCTCAACAGAGAGCTTCTTCCTCTTTGAACCCAAAGGGTGGGAAGCTATTCAAGGGAGATCTGGCAGACAAACTTCACCCACATGTCAAAACCAAAGGGCATCCAATGCCTTCTGGTATGGGTGGATACTTTAAGAGTCTTTCTTTTCATGGGCTATGTAATTGGCACACCTAGTCAAACCAATCGCCTGTAAATCGATCATCACCTATGTAAATCAATCACTGCCTCCTCAAGCCACTGTAAAAAATCAATCATGTTCTGCCGCAAATCAAAGACCCTCTCCTGGGCAACGCACATTCTCAGAATGAGGAAGCTCTTTTTCTCTCTCTTCTTTCTATTAAACTTTCTGCTTCTAAACCCACTGCTTGTGTGTGTTTGTGTCCTGAATTCTTTCTCAATGCAAGACTAGGAAGCATGGGTAGATGCCCAGACAACAAAGACATTTCATTTAGGGGTTCTCATCTGGGATCAGGATCAGAACAGAAGAAACATCAGATTGGTGAGTATGGAGTGAACCTCAAATCTGTCTTTTAATCTCAAGGCTTTCTTCAAACCAGTTTTATTCACAGAGGTCCTAACCATCATGTGAGGCTGGGAGAAGTCTGATGCAACTGAGGATTACTGTCCAGGGCACACGGTGGCATTATTCAAAGGCTTCTGGACTGCACCCAGCCTCTGACAGCCCGTCTGAGTGTTGGTAAAGGATCTTCAGCTATCCTGTCATAAAATTTTCCTTTGTTTCTCTCTGGTGTCACCATATGTCCTATTCTCTCTGTGTGTGCAATGTGCGGGAAGTTTTACAGTTCAGAGAAACTCTTCTGTTAGGAAAGATTGGCAAATGCCTCAGGCAGTAACTCAATAAGCATCTCTTTCCTCTAGTGAGCACAGTGCCACCTAGTGAAAAATAGAAATTCTCTTTGTGAGACACGGTCAGTCCTTTACCAACCATAACACTGCAGTTTCCTCATTTTTGTGCTGCTAGAAAATCCCCTTCTGTGAATGGGAAAGCTCTGCCTTCAATAATTAGGAGTAAAACATTCTCCACAGCCAAGTTTTAGTTCTGATACTGTCCCATCAGCAGGAAAAATCATCTTTAGGTCCCTACCTTCATTTAAGGCACCTAGTCTGTCTCCAATTATAACAGTACTTAATTAGTAAGGAGAATTTTGAGTTTATAAATTAATCAGAAACACTTTTCTTTTTTTTTTTTTTTTGAGACGGAGTCTCGCTCTGTCGCCCAGGCTGGAGTGCAGTGGCGCAATCTCGGCTCACTGCAAGCTCTGCCTCCCGGGTTCACGCCATTCTCCTGCCTCAGCCTCTCCGAGTAGCTGGGACTACAGGCGCCCGCCACCACGCCCGGCTAATTTTTTTGTATTTTTAGTAGAGACGGGGTTTCACTGTGGTCTCGATCTCCTGACCTCGTGATCCGCCCGCCTCGGCCTCCCAAAGTGCTGGGATTAGAAGCGTGAGCCACCGCGCCCGGCCAGAAACACTTTTCTAAGGGTGAATGTTTTATGAGCCATAATAGCAGGCAATGTAGCAATTTTTTTTTGTTAAAGAAACCTTGCCCAAAGGCGACTATTACAGTCTCTGCGAAGATTCATTTTTTGAGGAGCCAGGAAGATCACGCAAGTTTAGAAAGTCAAAGGGGATCACAGGTGGATAAACTAAGGTTGCATGGGTAAAGCATGGTTAATCCCATCACTTAGTTCATCTGGTTCCATGGTTTGGAAAGACACACATACAACCATGGGCAGCACATTTAACACGGTGCCGGGACCCAGGAAGCAAGAAAAGAGAATGGTCGGGGAGACACTCATAGTGTCTTCCGCTCCACCCTGGGTCACAATGAAAGCAGGAAAGCTAAAAAGATGTTTTGATTCTCACCTTTTCTAGCTGAGTAACAGACCGTCTTTACCTTGCACCCCTCTGGAGGGCGCCGTGAAACACTAGAACTTCTTTAACCCAGGACTTTGAAGAGAAAAGCAACTCATTTTCTTTTGCACGAGGGCGTGGCATTTTTCCTGAACCTTTGCAAGCATTGTAAAATCAACCCCGCTATTTTAACAGGCATATTAGGCAGACTATAGAGAAAAATCCTCCAGAATTAGAAAAGCAACTTTCAGGGGAACCATCTGAGAACTCCCCTTATTTGGGGCCACCTCAAGGGTCTTATTACGAGACCCTAGGGAAGTAAAGGAAGACTCAGGCCAATTTTCTGACAACTTCAATAGGTTTATAGAAGGTTTTCAGAATTTAACTGAAGCGTATCACCTCACATGAAAGGATGTTATGCTGCTTCTAAACCAAATCTCAACCACAGCTGAAAAGCAGGCAGTTCTGCAGGCAGCAGAGATTTTCAGAAATGAGCAACAAATCTCCTACAATACATCAAAAGGGAAGAAAGAAGACAGGAAATGTGAAGAAATAGCAGAAACATCATTTCAAGTAGGAGGTGAAGCAGTTCCTCTTGACAACCCTGATTGGAACTCCAGTAGCTCTGCAGGTGAATGGAAAAGGAAACACTTTTTAATATGCATTTTAGAAGGTCTAGAAAGAACTAAGGCCAAATTTCTTAATTGTTCTAAACTGTCTATGATAGACCAAAAGCCAGACGAGAATACTGCAGGCTTTTTGGAAAGGCTGAGAGAGGCACTAATAGAGCAAACCTCCTTATCCCGATTCGGTCGAGAAACAGCTCATTCTAAAGGACAAGTTTATTACACAGTCAGCTTCTGATATTAGAAGAAAACTACAGAAGCAAGCTATAGGACCAAACAGTACCTTAAAGAACCTCCTGAAGGTGGCCACTTTGGTCTTTTATGATAGAAACCAAGAGGAGGACCCTGTAGTCCCAGCTGCTCAGGAGGCTGAGGAAGGAGAATTGCTTGAACCTGGGAGTCGGAGGTTGCAGTGAGCCGAGATTGCACCACTGCACTCCAGCCTGGGCCACAGAGCGAAATTCCATCTCAAAAAAACAAAAAAAAATTTGTGAATTCAATTTTTTTGGTATTCTTGGTATGTTTTTGTGGTGTTTCTTGATGCAGAAGTTTATAAGTATCCACATGCTATTCTGTCTATCAAAGTGGGACCTGCAAGTTAGTCACCACTTTCCATCTCTCTCAAAGGTGGTCTTTTAACTTAGCTACTGTTTCTTAGCTATAATTACTGAGTTCAGGGTGGAGCCCATTAAGAAATATTCTCTGTGCCTGGACTCAAAAAAAATTCTGTATGCCTGGATTCAGTATGGATAAATCTTAAAAAGGGCAAGCCTACTTTACCTAAGGGTCTACTTTTACAAATACCTTATTTAAGATATATATATATATATATATCTTTTCAAATGCACGTACTAAAGTACAGTGTTGGTTATTTGGAATACCCCATTGTAATTTTAAATTACCTTTAGTAAAATTTTCCCATTTCTGTGTTTGCTGCTACAAGGGCCTAATACATACGCACGTAAATGTAGGCATACTTGGAAGATAAATTACTCAGTTCTTAAAAAATTGAGCATTCTGTTCTTATCTTGAAAGTTTCCTTGGCTGATATCATTCTGATAAACTTAGCCAATGATTCTTTTCTGCCTAAAAAAACACAAGAATGGGAAACCAAGGGGATAAAACACAACAATGTCTGCCAATTTACAGACATCAAAGTTTACACTCCTTGCATTATTGCCATTTACTACTGATTTCTACCTGACCCAGTGAGATGTCATAGACCTCTAACTGAATCCAAGCCAGTTAATTATCAGATCCAATCTGATCCTGGATCCAGTCCAGTTTCTGTGCTGACTTCTTCATCAAGTTTGAATTCTAAATTCGCTAAAACTCAGAGAGTTCAAAACACAAATCCATGACACTTTGGAATCCAAGAAAGAACTTACCATGCCCCCTAGTTGCTGCAAGACAGCAACGAACACAATAAGCCATTGTTTGGTCACTTGGTGTTCCTGGGTGTTGCTAGAGGCTACTTCAGACTTTGCTTCTAGTTCAATCTGTTAAAAAAGCTTTAAACAGAATATATATATATATTTGACATGGAGTTTCATTCTTGTCCTCCAGGCTGATGTACAATGACGTATTCTTGGCTCACTGCAACCTTCGCCTCTCAGGTTCAAGCAATTCTCCTAACTCAGCCTCCCAAGTAGCTGGGATTACAGGTGCCCACCACCACGCCTGGCTATTTGTGTGTGTGTGTGTGTGTGTATTTTTAGTACAGACAGCATTTCACCATGTTGGCCAGGCTGGTCTCAAACTCTTGACCTCAGGTGATCCACTCACCTTGGCCTCCCAAAGTGTTGTGATGACAGGCGTGAGCTACCGCACCCAGCCAAACAAAATAAATTTAACAGAGTTTAATCAAGCAAAAAATTATTCACTAATTTTGCAGCCTGGTGAGCCAGAGTAGGCTCAGAGAAACTCCCAAGCAGTCACACTGTTGGAGGCATTTAAACTAGAACAATTTCACTATGAATAGGGGATGGATAAAATAACGCTGAGACCTGTCGGGCTGCATTCACAAAAAGTTAGGCATTCTTAGTCATAGGATGAGATAGGAGTTCAATAGGATTGGTATCACAAAATACAGGTTATAAAGACCCAATTGATAAAACAGAATGCAATAAAAAAGCCAGACAAAATCCATCAAATTCAAGATGGTAATGAAAGTGACCTGTAGTCTTCCTCACTGCTGATTATACATTGATTGTAATGCATTAGCATGTTAGAAGAAACTCTCACTGGTGCCATGACAGTTTACAAATGCCATGGAAATGTCCAGAAGTTAAACTACATAGTCTAAAAGGGGGAAGAACTGTCAGTTCTGGAAATTGCTCACTCCAGTCATGGAAAACTCATAAATATTTCACCCCTTGTTTAGCATATAATCAATAAATAACTATAAGTATACTCAATCAAACAGCCCATGCCATTGTTCTATCTATAGGTAGCCATTCTTTTACTTCTTCACTTTCTCAATAAACTTGCTTTTACTTTATAGACTCACCCTAAATTCTTTTTGTTTGTTTGTTTTTTAGTTGGAGTCTCACTCTGTCACCCAGGCTGGAGTGCAGTGGCACGATCTTGGCTCACTGCAACCTCCGCCTCCCAGGTTCAAGCGATTCTCCTACCTCAGCCTCCTGAGTCACTGGGACTACAGGCATGCACCACCATGCCCAGCTAATTTTTGTATTTTTAGTAGAGATGGGGTTTCTCCATGTTGGCCAGGATAGTCTCAATCTCTTGACCTTGTGATCCACCTGCCTCAACCTCCCAAAGTGCTGGGATTATAGGTGTGAGCCACTGCACCTGGCTGACTCACCCTAAATTATTTTATGTGTGAGATTCAAGAACCCTCTCTTGAGGTTTGGATTGTGATCCTGTTGTGGGATGCACAGGACTAGAGAGACTAGTATGGGTGAATAAAGGAGGATACTTATTTTAAGGTACGCACTGGCTCAGTGGATTCACATCTAAAAAGCTGAGCCTTGAACAAAGACAGAGTGGGGTTTTTATAAGTGGGCTTACAAAAGCAAAACAAAAGCAGTTAATCATATTGTGCATAACCTGTGGCCTTGCATAGCTGGTGGCCTTGTAGCTGCATCAAAAGAAAAACAAGAACTGGCTAAATACAGACATTTATAAAACATAGTCATGCTTAAGAGGCAAAGGAAAGGAGTAACAATAAAGGAGTTTGTCTTTTTGTTTTTCTTCAACCTTGCTCTGGAGTAGGGGAGTTTCTGGAGTCTATTCCTTGGCCTTGGCTTTTTGGAGAGCATTATCTTATAACTGTCCTGGAAGTGAGCTGCTAAGCAGAGGAAAACTAGTTTCTTTTTCTTTTTAACCCTTACTGCAATCCCTTTCTGGTCACAACATAATGGAAGACTATTTATGCACAGATAAAAAACCTGAAGTACAGGAAAGAAAAGTGAGTTACAGAAAGAGCTGGATTAATTAGAGCTTGGCATTTGCTTTATTTAGACATGAATTAAAGAGTTGGCCTCTTTTGATTGGCCAAAATTTGATAACTGGAACAAAACTAAGTTACACTTTATTTACACTTTCAGTTGGGTTTCAGTTTACCATCTTCAAGAAACCCTCAGGCTCAATTCAAAACACATAAAAAGGCAGCTTTAGGTTAAACTTTATTTAACAAAACAGATTTAATATGTCTGCAAATGCATTTCATCTCTTTCTGATATTTGGAGGCTATTCATGATTTTCAACACTGACTAAAACTACTGTGCCTGAAACAAACTCTAACCTTGATATCAAGTGACTTATAGACAAATCTGCTAAAAGGATATTTTACTCTGCTGAAATTTAGAAAAAATAGCTGAGTACATCTTGAAGTTGTCTTTTGATTTTTAAAATAGCAGAGCTGCTTTTTAAGATTCTAAAGTCAGAAGCAGCCATGAGGCAATTCTCAGCAGCACACATGAAAATCACACACAGTGAATGCATCTTTCACTCTGAACCAATTGTTTTCTCCCCAGTCTGCATGTAAAAATCACCTGGGGGAGAGGCTGTAAAAATCTTCCCAATTCAAATCAACACACCCCAATTAAATCAGAATTCCTGGAGTGGAACCTGGGCAACAGTGTTGTTTAAATATCTCAAGGTGATGACAGAGTACAGCCAAGCTCAAAGCCACTGCTTTAAACCAACACTTTTTAGATTTAAACCTACTTGCCAATTAATTATCAAATAAATAAAAAATTGTTTGCCACTAAGTCACGGTCTTTCAGTCTTACCAGTGTTATCAGATTACAACTTTTTTCAGAACCAACCTTGCTATTGGTTCTGTTCCTGATTCAACCTGGTTCCATGGATACTGCACGCTATGTGCAGGGTACTGTGCTAGGTGCCCTGGCCTTGGCGATTATTACTGTGAGAAAAACATTTTCTTAAATGTAAAAAAGTTGCATTTCCCCAAAACAAACATTACGTGTACCCAAATTAAGAAAAAAATAAAAATACCTATGATTCACCCAAAGGTTAGAGCTTTTTTTTTGAGATGGAGTCTCTCTCTGTCCCCCAGGCTGGAGTGCAGTGGTGTGATCTCGGCTCACTGCAAGCTCCACCTCCCAGGTTCACACCATTCTCCTGCCTCAGCCTCCCCAGTAGCTGGGACTACAGGTGCCCGCCACCACACCCGGCTAATTTTTTGTATTTTTTAGTAGAGATGGGGTTTCACTGTGTTAGCCAGGATGGTCTCGATCTCCCGACCTCGTGATCCACCAGCCTCAGCCTCCCAAAGTGCTGGGATTACAGGCATGAGCCACCGCACCCTGCCAGTTACAGCTTTAATACTCCCTTTGAATATTAACATCTGTATGATTATGTCCTGAGTGAGTGTGTTCCACCAGAAAACAAACAAACAAACAAAAAACAAAATCCTGCCATTATTCTGAGATACTGAGTTAGCATTTTTGTACAAACATGTACTATTTAATTTTTTTATTAATATGTAACATGCATACAGAAATACATGCACAAAGCATTTATTCATGTAAAGCTCAATAAATTGTTACAAAAAACACACTTGTGTAATAAAAAAATAAAACTAGGCCTGGTGCAGTGGGTCACTCCTGTAATCTTTGTATTTTGGAAGGCCAAGGCCTGCCCATCGCTTGAGCTCAGGAGTTTAAGACCAGCCTGGGCACCATGGTGACACCCTATCTCTTCTAAAATAAAATACCAAAAAACAACCAGGCATGGTTGTGCACACTTTTTTTTTTTTTTTAAAGAAAACATATGCTTTTATTTTTCCGTGATTACAAACACAACTGAATATCAAATGCACAAAGTAAGAATTATACAGGGAAAAAAATCAGATACGTTCATATATATATATATCACCTTTTGAAGGCTATTTCCATCCAGAATAAACTTGGTTTGCCAGGGCCAATAGAAAGAAGTCACAAAATCGCCTTTAGTCAAATTTGTGTGTTTGCTTTCTTCTATAATTCCAATACCTCCACCATCAACGACTTGAGATAGCTGCCAAGGTGTTATATAATCAGTGCCAGTGTCTTCATTCATTCTACAACGAAGGCTGTCACTTCACACTTGGAAGGTTGCACAGCGGCCAGGCAGAGGCGCTCCTCACTTCCCAGACGGGGCGGCCGGGCAGAGGCGCTCCTCACTTCCCAGACGGGGCGGCCGGGCAGAGGCGCTCCTCACATTCCACACAGGGTGGCCAGGCAGAGACGCTCCTCACTTCCTAGAGGGGATGGCGGCCAGGCAGAGGCTGTAATCTTAGCACTTTGGGAGGCCAAGGCAGGCGGCTGGGAGGTGGAGGTTGTAGTGAGCCAAGATCAGGCTACTGCACTCCAGCCTGGGCAACAATGAGCATTGAGTGAGCGAGACTCCGTCTGTAATCCCAGCACTTCGGGAGGCCGAGGCGGGCAGATCACTCGAGGTCAGGAGTTGGAGACCAGCCTGGCCAACACGGCGAAACCCCGTCTCCACCAAAAATACAAAAACCAGCCAGGCGTGATGGTGTGCGCCTGC
>NW_026653151.1:0-15974 GCF_009828535.3 Hylobates moloch
GCCTTCCAGGAACCACAGCTTCTTGTGGTTACTGACCCCAGGGTTGATCACCAGCCTTTCACAGAGGCATCTTATGTTAACCTACCTACCATCGCTCTGTGTAACACAGATTCTCCTCTGCACTATGTGGACATTGCTTTCCATGCAACAACAAAGGAGCTCACTCAGTGGGTTTGATATGGTGGATACTGGCCCCAGAAGATTGGCGCATACGTGGCACCATTTCCCATGAACACCCATGGGAGGTTATGCCTGATCCCTGCTTCTACAGAGATCCTGAAGAGATTGAAAAAGAAGAGCAGGCTGCTGCTGATAAGGCTGTGACCAAAGAGGAATTTCAGGGTGAATGGACTGCTCCAGCTCCTGAGTTCACTGCTACTCAGCGTGAGGTTGCAGACAGGTCTGAAGGCATGCAGGTGTCCTCTGTGCCAACCCAGCAGTTATCTACTGAAGACTGGAGCACTCAACCTGCCACAGAAGACTGGTCTGCAGCTCACACTGCTCAGGCCACTGAATGGGTAGAAGCAACCACTGAATGATCTTAAGCTGTTCTTGCACAGGCTCTTAGACAACATGGAAATAAGGTTGATGGAAAATAAACATCAGTTTCTAAAAGGAAAGGGAGAAAAAAGAAAGAAAGAAAGAAAGAAAAAGAAAGAAGAAAGAAAAGAAAAAGAAAGAAAGAGAAAGGAAGGAAGGAAGGAAGGAAGGAAGGAAGGAAGGAAGGAAGGAAGGAAGGAAGGAAGGAAAAAGCAAAGAAAGAAAAGAAAAGAAAAGAAAAAAGAAAAGAAAAGAAAAACAGTAAAGAAAACCTAAGTGTATGCTGTCACAGTTAGTGCTCTAGCAAAGTCTTCAGTGGATCATCATGATCAGGAAACTCAGCATTGACTTTGTCTCAGGGAAGCTGCAGTTCCGTTCCTGAGACCTACAAAGAAACACATAGGAGGCATTTAAGTTTAAGTGACTTAAACTTATGGTACAGCCTCCTTACTCTTACCCCATGCTCCTGGAGAGATTCCGAAACCTCAACAATCACAATGCCACAAATAATAGACACTTTCCTCCTGTTGTTAAATTTTGGGGTGTCCAAATATGTCCACATAGATTTTAGGATGTAATCCTAAACCTTTGTGTCTTCTCCTTTACTTTTAACTTTCGCTCCAATATTTTTCTTATTTGTGCAAAATCTGTATCTTCCTGAATATGTGAATAAATTATGTATCAACTTCTTGGTTCCTTCCCAACTTTTGTCTCCTGTCCCAACCCCCGCTAGAATTAACTGAGTGAGGCTCAGTTGGGGCTGGAAAGTCACTGAGATGGGCGTTTAGAGGCAAGGCGACATTTATAACATAGCCAAGCAGAAACAACCTCCAATAAAGAGTCAAAAGGTTTTAGACTGGAATGCAGTGTTTCCTGAGCCTGAGGAGCTGCCCTGAGAACTTGACTGGTGCAGCCGTTTGTAACTTACAGCTCTATAGTGGACTGATAATCACCGGATAGGGGAAAGATGGGGATCTTTACAATTGAAAGTTCTCCCTCAGATGATTATCACCCAAGCTGGAGAACGCCAACCTAGAAAGTGAAGCTGCAGGAACTGTAGTGAGCTGAGTTCCGGGGGGATATTTAGCTAGGAGGAAGCAGTGGAACCGAATCAACGGGAATGGGAGAAAGTGGAGGTGACGGTGACGAGAGATGGTGAAGAAAACGAGTGGGGAGATAGGAGGAGGCAGGTGGTTGCAGAAGAGGAAGGGACGAAGGAGAGAGCTTGAAGCCAGATCTTTACGGAGGCCTAAGATTTGGATGGCCCTGAAAGTGCCCACATTGCCAATGTCTCCCCGGCTCCTCTATAATGTTTTGTTTTGTTTTGAGACGGAGTGTCGCTCTGTCTCTCAGGCTGCAGTGCAGTGGCGGAATCTCGACTCACTGCAACCTCCGCCTCCCGAGTAGCTGGGATTACAGGCGAGGGCCACCGCGCCCAGCTAATTTTCCTATTTGTAATAGAGACAGGTCTTCACCGCGGTTTCAAGCTCCCGACCTCAGGTGATCCGCCCACCTCAGCCTCCCAATGCGCTAGGATTACAGGGGTGAGCCGCCGCGCCCGGCCCCTCGGCTCCTCTTTGGTTGTAGGAAACCAGAAGGTCTTTTCCTCCCAAGGGCGGTGAACTACAAGCTTCTGTTCCACAGGAAAACATAACGCTTTTTGTCCAAGACTGACACTGCTTTGAGAGTGACCAAGTGGCTTTTTCCATCTCTGAAAATAATTTTCTCAACTGTGGATTTTGAAAGCCTCAGAGTTTCACCAGAAGCATCTTTCTTTCGAATAAAATTCTAAACATTCCGTCTTTAGAGAAAGCTGGGATCACAGCGCTCCCATGACTAGTAATAGGATCCACCTTTTGCCGCCCAACCAAAATTCTGTGAGTGGTGGAAATGTAGGGGATAATGAGAAAAGGAAAATGAGAAAGAAAATTTTCTCCAGAGTCTGTAGTCTGTCAGATATGGGTGGAGTGAGGGTGACAGGGAGGAGAGAAATCTAACGGATATTTTCCAAGGGCGATTTTTTTTTCTTCTCTTTCTTTTTTTCTCCCCCGACTTCTGACTTTTTTTTTTTTTTTTTTGAGATGGAGTCTTGCTCTGTCACCCAGGCTGGAGTGCAGTGGCGCCGTCTTGGCTCCCTGCAAGCTCCGCCTCCCAGGTTCACACCATTCTCCTGCCTCAGCCTCCTGAGTAGCTGGGACTACAGGCGCCCGCCACCACGCCCGGCTAATTTTTTGTATTTTCAGTAGAGGCGGGGTTTCACCGTGTTAGCCAGGATGGTCTCCATCTCCTGACCTCGTGATCCACCCGCCTGGGCATCCCAAAGTGCTGGGATTACAGGCATGAGCCACCTGACTTCTTTATAGTCATGAGAAAGGGCAGCAAAGGAGAACGAGTCTTCTATGGCCGACATGACTGTTGCTTCACTGTCAGGGGATCTTGAATAAACAGCTTCTCTATTTCAGTAAATGACTATAAAGCTGTGCTGAAGCAGTCAGGTTGGGAGGCAGAAGGACTGTTAGGACCCATAGTGCAAATGAATGAGTACCAAATGGCTTACCTTAGCTGTGAGTAGGAGAAACACAAGCTAGGGTATGCACAAAGAAAGAAGAAAAGACTGAAACAAAGTATTCAAAGACTGAAACGAAATGTTCAAAGATATATAGGAAAACGTTTGTGGAGGTGCTGGGGATCGAACCCAGTGCCTCATGCATGCTGAGTATGCACTCTACCATGGAGCTACACCCCCACTTGGCGTTGACCTCTTTTACTGATTTATTATATACTGTTGTCTAAAGGTGAGGGCTTAGGGCATGATAGGTTAAAGTCCGCTATGTTTAACTTCTGCTTCTGAAACTTCTGAATGGACCCTTGTCTTGATGCTGTGTCAAGAGGAGAAAGGCATTCTGGACCGAAAGACCCTTGAATCCTCCCACAGCCATCATCTATTTCAAGGACTGCTTTTAGCCAACTGTCTGTGTCAGTTTCCATCCACCTGGAGTGAAGTCCCAAGATTGAATCATCTAGTATGTCTTCAGATTCTCTCCTTTAAAAAAAAAAAAAAAACTTCTCTGCCTATGAAGCTGCCAACACACACACACACACACACACACACACACACACACGGTAGTGCCGGAGAATATAAAGACTAGTCCTGTGAGTGCTGCAGAGGAAATGTAGATCCAGGTGAGGAGATAAGAGGTTAATGCACAAAAGTCAACTAAAAACGAATTTAAAACTTAAACTTAAGCCCCTAAACTGTAAAATTCCTTGAAGAAAACGGGGAAATCTTCTTGACATTGGTGTAGGCAATGATTCCTTGAGTACGACACCAAAAGCACAGGCAACAAAACCAAAAATGGACAAGTGAGACTACAGCCAACTAAAAAGCTTCTTCACAGCAAAGAAAACAATCGACAGAGGAGAAACGCAATCTATGGAATGGGCGAAAATATTTGCAAATCATTTATCTGATAAGGGGTTAATCTACAAAATAAGTTTTTTAAACTGCTACAAGTCAATAGCCAAACACACACACACAGACACACACACACAAACTTAAAATCCCAAATAACCTGATTTTAAAATGAGCACTTGAATAGACATATCTCCAAAGAAGACATACAGATAGCCACTAGATATGTGAAGAGATCATCTTAACATCACCAATCATCAGGGAAATGCAAATCAAAACCACAATAGATACCACCTAACACCTATTAGGATGTCTATTATTAAAAAAAAAAAAACTCGAAAGATAAGTGTTAGCAAAGAAGTGGAGAAATTGGAACCCTTCTACACTGTTGGTATGTAAAATGATGCCACCGCTATGGACAATAGTATGGAGTTTCCTCAAAAGATAAAAATAGAATTACCATATGATCCAGCAATCCCACTTCTGGGTATATGTCCCCAAAATCGAAACTAGAATCTCAGAGAAACATATGCACTCCCATGTTCACTGCAGCATTATTCACAATAACCAAGGAAACAACACAAATGTCCATTGACAGAGTGAACAAAGAAAATATGGTATATACATACAATGGAATATTATTCAGCCTTTTATAAAAAAGAAATTCTGCCATTTGCACCAACATGAATGATTAACCTGGAGAACATTATAATAAGTGAAATAAGCCAGTCACAGAAGGACAAATATTTCATGATTCCACTTGTATGAAGTATCTAAAATAGTCAAACTCATAAAAGCAGAGAACAGAATAGTGATTGTCAGGGATCAGCGGCAGAGAGAAATGGGAAGTTGTTGCTCGGTGAGTTAAAATGTTAGTTATGAAACATGAATAAGTTCTAGAGATCTATTGCACAGCATAGTGACTTCAGTTAACAATACTATAATGTATACTTAAAAATTTGTTAAAAAGATAACTCTCACGTTTAAGTCTTCTTCCCACCCATGCACAAGAAAGAACACAAAGAAACTTGTGGAGTTGATAAATGTGTTTATTACCTTGATTGTGGAAATAGCATTATAAATGTATGCATATGTCCTCACTCATAAATTGCTTCCATTCAACATGTGTAGGGGTTTTGCATATATCAAGTGTACTTCAATAAAGTTGTTAATAACTCCTGAAAAACAATCAAACAAGCAAAGAGAAGAGGTTAATTTGCAACACTTGACAAAAACAAAGAATGGCAAACGTGGCAGTTTTGCACACGCTTGCGTCCAACATCTGGGTTTAGAAATGTGGCAGCGGCTTCATCAGCGACTCTATAGCTCTGGTTTTTTTCATTTTTGATTTTTTATAGAGACGGGATGGGGGGAAGGGGGCGGGTCGGTCTTCTCACTATGTTGTCCAGGCTGGTCTTGAACTCCTGGGCTTAAGAGATCCTCCCGCCTCGGCCTCCCAAAGTGCTCAGATTACAGGTGTTTGCTGCCAAGCCTGGCTAGCTCTGGTTTTAAAGACAACACAAAAGAAGCCGAAGGCAGAGGACTCTTTCAGAGTAAATTTTTTTGAGCAAGGAGGAAAGCACAAAGAAAGCTGGGTTCAACCTACGAAAAAATGTCGGCCTTTGTGAAACCCTCCTTACACCCGCACAAGTGAGAAAATTTGATCAGTCCCTGAAGTGCAGAAAGTAGACTCTTCCCATCTTTAGCTAAAATGTGGTGCGACTGTTTAATCCAGATACGAATTTTGGAGAACACTGTAAACCCGGCAGGGGCATAAGGGAGAGTACGGAGAAGTTTATTCCTAATCTACAGGTTATGTTCTTACTATACTAGAAAGGCAAGTGGCTGGGAACTGAAATGAGCTGAGGAGTGGACGGAAGCTGAGGAGTGGCTTTGAGAAGGAAGGAAGGGCTCTTGGCGCCGGAAGGGATGAAACTGGGTGGAGGGGAGAAGCAGCAGCGGAGAAGAAGGCAGAAGAAAAATCGGGGATGCGTCTTTAAAGACGGATAATATTGGGACAAGTGTGGAGGAAGAAAGCAGCCAAGCGCCCCGTCCCTTCCAAGCTTTCTCTAGGCCCTGGGGAAGAGAGAAGTCTCTAGGTGAGTGGTTTCAAAGTGTAGATCCCACAAAAGGATACGACTCGTTGTTGCCCAAGATTTTGTGACTCTGAGAGTGCCTCACTGCGCTCTCCATTGCAGGAAACAGGCTGAGCATTTTCGAGGGCGTGTGGTTGAGTATTCGTGGAGCAGTAGCCCCTGGTATTGGAGGTTTGGGGAAAGTGACGTTGTATCAGTTCTCAGGTGGGAGCAGCCTGCAGCTTTGATACAGGCAGCAACAGTTTTGTTTGTGCTTCTTTTTGTTTGTTTATTTTGGCGTGTTTGGGTTTAAAATACAAGAGAAAGAATGAGGAAGAAAGATCAAGCAGTGACTGAACGTTTTGGGCTAGAGTGGATACCCACTAAAACCATCGTACTTCTGGCTAGTTCAGCTGGAAATGCATCAGGCCATTCATCCGGAAATTTAGGAATCACTATCCTGTTCTGATGTAGATACTTTCCATTTTCCCATGCTTCTTTTTGATTCATACTCAACAGGCTACTGAACCCAGCTTTCTCCTGGAGCAACCTGGAGAGTATTTGCGGTGCATTTTGCTACTTATATTCTCTCTTGTCTTAGCAGGTTTCTGAAGAGCAAGATTTGAAAGGGCAAAGTCGGATTTGCAGAGAGCTATTCATTCAAGACTCTTCCCTGCCGTACTGTCAAATGGACGAACAAAACACTGATTTAAGGTATGAGGAGGATTGCACAGTGTTGAGAGTGCAAAAGTGTCAAGTCAAAGCATAGACATATTTTGCTCATAATGCAGATAAATTATTTTGGTAGACATAAATTTTTTTTTTTTATGTTATTTTATTTATTTATGTATTTATTTTGAGACGGACTTTCGCTCTGTCACCCAGGCTGGAGTACAGTGGCGCGATCTCGGCTCACTGCAACCTCCGCCTCCCTGCATCAAGCGATTCTACTGCCTCAACCTCCCAAGTAGCTGGGATGACAGGCCTCTGCCACTAAGCCTGGCTAATTTTTGTATTTTTAGTAGAGACAGAGTTTCACCATGTTAGTCGGGCTGGTCTCAAACTCCTGACCCCAGGTGATCCACCCGCCTCGGTTTCCCAAAGTGCTGGGATTACAGGTGTGAGCCACCGTGCCTGGCCATAAATTTATTAATATAAAAAATTATTGGTCAGGAGAAGTGGCTCACACCTCAAATCCCAGCACTTTGGGAGGCCAAAGCAGGAGGATCAATTGAGTTCAGGAGTTGGGAGACCAGCCTGGCTAACAGAGTGAGAGCCTGTCTCTACAAAAAAATAGAAAAATTAGCCAGGTATGGTGGTGCACACTTGTGGTCCCAGCTAAACCAGAGGCTGAGGCAGGAGGATTGCTTGGGCCTAGGAGTTTGAGGCTGCAGTACCCATGCTTGCAGTGCCACTTCACTCCAGCCTGGGTGACAGGGCGAGAGGTCAATTCAAAAAATAAATAAAATATACTTTAAAAAAATTATTGAAGGGACAGCCAGAGTGACTCATGCCTGTAATCCTAGCATTTTGGGAGACCAAGACAGAAGAACTGAGTCCAGGAGTTTGTGCTCAAGTAATAACAATACTATCAGCACTCAATCTTGGTATCTTAAAACTTGACATTTAAATGAAATTTTAATTTGAGTCAATTAAGAATAGAATATTCCACTTTTGCATAATTAACCATGAATTCACAGCAACAAATTGAAATTTATTTATTTTATTTTTATTATTATTTTTTGAGACAGTGTCTCACTCTGTCACCCAGGCTGGGGTGCAGTGGCCTGATCTCAGCTCACTGCAACCTCCACCTCCTGGGTTCAAGTGATTCTCCTGTCTCAGCCTCCTGAGCAGCTGAGATTACAGGCACATGCCACCACATCCAGCTAATTCTTGTGTTTTTAGTAGAGAAGGGGTTTTACCATGTTGGCCGGGCTGCTCTTGACCTCCTGACCCCTGGTGATCCACCCATCTCAGCCTCCCAAAATGCTGGGATTACAGGTGTGAGCCACCATGCCCGGGCCAGATTGGAATTTAGCACCCACATTTATCTTAACTCAGTAGTTCCTAAGTGAAAGAGATTTGTAAGGCCAGGCACAGTGGCTCATGCCTGTAATCCCAGCACTTTGGGAGGCCGAGGTGGGAGGATCACGAAGTCAGGAGATCGAGAACATCCTGGCCAACCTGGTGAAACCCCGTCTTTATTAAAATTACAAAAAAAATTAGCTGGGTGTGGTGGCATGCACCTGTAGTCCCAGCTACTCAGGAGGCTAAGTAGGAGAATCGCTTGAATCCAGGAGGCGGAGGTTGCAGTGAGCTGAGATCACAGTTCGCACCATTGCACTCCAGCCTGGGCAACAGAGCAAGACATTTCAAAAAAAAAAAAAAGAGCTTTGTTTGTATGTCAATCTAGGAACAATTCACACCCGTCGCTACTTTGTACCACCCAAAAGGCTGATTTATGTGAATTTAATTTCACTTCAGAATTAAACTCCTATGCATATCCTGTCTTTTTGTTTTGTTTCTTGTTTTGTTTGTTTGCCAATAGACTGCATTTCTGTTTGTAGTTCACCCCTGCTCAAGCAAGACATACATTCAGTTTTGTTTTTTCAGATGTGAGTAAATGCCACTTTTCCTCAGCAATATATGGGTCCTATGAGATTTCTTACAGGGCCCTGGCTCATTTTGCTGATAGGGTTGCCACGCTCTTACTGTGATAATAGTACATTCTTTGAGTACTTGGTTTTTAAATTCTGGACATCCTTCAAAACCATGAGCTTGAGTGAGTGTCCCAACCACATGAGTTCCAGGTTGTTGTAACTGAGCCTTTATCACTACATTTTGGTGAAAGTTTTTCCTACTAGGATTTGGATTTGTGACCTTCAGATTTTTGTGGAAATTTATTAACGAGGTTTGACTCTGGAGTTTTGAGAGCCCAAAGAAAGTTTTGGATAGAAACTTCCTTTTCTTGGTAATATACTCTCCTTGATTGTGACTTCTTCCTCTTTTTCTTCTTCTCTTTCTCCTTCACCTTCTCCTCCTCGTTCTCCTCCTTGTTTCTGCTTTTATTAACCAAGGTCTGGAACTATTTTATTTTTCTGTTCACCGTTTTATTTAAGATTGTATGAGAATAATAAAGAAATCATAGAAATCAGAGAAAATGGCATAGGGCCTGTAAGTTATCATCATCTTTAACGTGGATATTAACCAGTACAAGAACCCTGTTAGAGTTGCATTTGCTTTCTAGGGCAAAATCTTTGCTCTAAGTTTTTTTAAATACATGACTGTGTATCTTTTAAAAAAATCATTTTTATTTTATAAATAGAGTATAATTGTCGAACAGTCTTAGACTTACAGAAAAATTTAGAAGATACTAGAGTTCCCATGTACCCTGCACCTAATACTCCTACTATTATGAGAGTCCTTACTATTAAGATGGTACTTTTCTGCCAGGTGCAGTGGCTCACGCCTGTAATCCCAGCACTTTGGGACGTCAAGGCGGGCAGACCACTTGAGGTCAGGAGTTCGAGACCAGCCTGGCCAACATGGTGAAACCCCTTCTCTACTAAAAATACAAAAATTAGTTGGGCGTGGTGGCCTGTGCCTGTAATTCTAGCTACTCGGGAGGCTGAGGTAGGAGAATCGCTTGAACTGGGGAGGCAGAGATTGCAGTGAGCAGAGATTGTGCCACTGCACTCCAGCCTGGGAGACAGAGTGACACTCAGAAAAAAAAAAAAAAATGCCAGGTGCCGTGGTTCAGGCCTGTAATCCCAGCGCTTTGGGAGGCTGAGGTGGGCGGATCACCTGAAGTCAGGAGTTTGAGACCAATCTGGCCAATATGATGAAACCCCGTCTCTACTAAAAAAAATACAAAAATTAGCCAGTTGTTATGGCGGGCGCCTGTAATCCCAGCTACTTGGGAGGCTGAGGCAGGAGAATTGCTTGACCCCAAGAGGCCGAGTTTTCAGTGAGCCAAAATCGTGCCACTGCACTCCTGCCTGGGTGACAGAGTAAGACTCTGTATAAAAGAAAAAAAAAAAAAAGGTACTTTTGTGTGTGTTTGTTAAATTCATGAAACAGGTAGGACAAGACCATAAATTGGAAAAACCAAGCCCTTTCCAAATTACGAATGCCTCCGGTAGTACCTATGCCAGGGACAAAGTGCACTTTAATAGTCAGTACACAGGTTGCTCACTGGGTTGGGTTCTTGCTTTTTGTCAACATTCTCTTCATTTCAAGTTTCCAAAGGTTTTTTTTTTTTTTAACCAGCTTGTAGAAAGCTCAAGGAAACATGCAGAAAGTGAAGATGTTTCCTGACAATAGAGCAAGGACACGACCACGAGGGGACTCGAACCCTTAATCTTCTGATCTGGAATCAGACACCTTATCCATTGGGCCACACGGGCCACACACAAATGCTCGTTTTCAATCATGAATACAGAAGTGCAGTGAGGAAACGATGAGCTTCTGTTTTCAAACCTTTAACTTCGTAATTGGAGATTTAACAACTTGAAGAGGGGCGGAGAGAGGCAGGGGAGGAGGCACCCAGGAGGAATAAAACTCCATCTAAAATTCCTAATAGCAATTCTTTAGAATTATAAACTGCAAGATGATCAAAAGTGACACCTTTGCCTTCTTTGAAGGCTCTCTTCTCTAAGTTACCATAAATGGATGGTACCATAAATTGATTACCATAATAATGATGATGCAAGTTCGGGTGCAGAAATATGAGCCAAGAACTCAAGTCTGCAATGAAGGAGTGGACATGACAGCATAAGAGGGAGCATCGTTGTTTGATATATTTTGACCTTTTCCATCTTAAAGATACGATGGTGCTTCCCCCAGGGAGAAAAGCCTGTAAGCTCAAACAAGAGCTCCCCCGGAACAAAAAGCACTGGAGACAGTAAGAGGTGGGAGGTAGGGAGGGGGGCAAGGATTGAAAAACTGCCTGTTGGGTATTATGCTCACCACTTGGGTGACAGGTTCATTCGTACCCCGGACATCAGCAACACGCAATACACCCTTGTCCCAAACCTGCACTGTACTACCTGAATCTAAAATAAAAGTTGAAATAATAAAAAAAAGCTCCCCCTTGTCAGAAAAGCCCCAAGTATTTTGCCTAAAGGTTGCTTGCTCTAAGTTCACCTTTGGATTGATCCACAAACCACCCAGGGTGATTTTTTGTGACCCTTTCCCCAGCTATGTCCCATGTATTGATAGGGTAGCAAAGATAAAAAAAAAAAAAAAAAAACAAGTTTGTAAAGTAAACCAACTGAAGATTCCCCCAGTTTTTGCATCGTCTTGGCTTCGTGGAAATGACGACTTATTGGGAAGAAACTATTTCACTTTTCCAGTACCCAGTCCTATCTCCTTTTCACAGAGGGATGCATCTCTCAGCCCTAAACTTCTCCTGGATCCTTTGTACACCATTTTCTCCAGCTTTCTCCAGTCAAAACTCAAGAATTGTTTTAGGCCATATTTTGGATGGTATATCCTATGTATACTAATTTATCAAGTAATGACCCATGTTTGAGACCACTGAACGCTAGTTCTGGGGCCGGACTAGATGGGTCTGGGTAGACCAAGGAAATGTCTTCTGCTGTTCCCTATGAAACTGATTTAGGTAGGTCAGTTTCTTTCTCAGAGAGTGTCCTATGAGGAGCATTAGATTGAATAATGGTTTCTGGTGTGATCCAGTTTGGGGAGGCTACTTGCTCTAATCAATGCCGAAGAATCCAACTCCACTTTGGGCAAGATGCCCTATCAGGAATTTTGTTCCAACAGACTCAAACTTATTCAGGTGTTTTGAGATTGTTCTCAGTTTTGGTTCCTCACCTTCTCACCTGTGGATTTTGTGCCCAAAGAATAGCAATACAAAATCTCAAAATCTAAAAAATTTAAATAAACGGACATTTTTTGTTCAGTCTGGAGGAGCAAAAGTTAACTGGCAGACATAGGCAGCAGTTAGTAAAGTTGGCACAGTTAGTAAGGTTGGCAGACTGAGCAAAACCATCGAAATTTATTTATTTATTGTTATATTTATTTATTTATTTTTACCCCCTCTTTGCAGAGCAGGGCTACCCTATACAAAGTATGTCCAAAGTAGCCTGAAATTTCTTTCTTCAGGAGGATGCTAAAAAGGATTGGCACTGAGATTTGAAAGAATAATACTAAGAAGCTATTAAATTGTATAAAATGTTAGTTTATACCAGTGATACCATTTCCTCTCCAAATTTCAATATTTTCTCTGGTGACTTTTGATTTTTATCTGAAGTGTTCCAGGCAAGATTCCTTTAAACATTTTAAATATTTCTAACAGAAGTATTTTGTGAGGAATCCAAAAGAGATTTGAAAGCATGACATTCTTAATCTCTCTATATCAGTCTGTCTAGATAATTTCACTGAGGAAATGGATGGAGGAGGGTGTCTGTAGCTAAAGGCTTCTATAATTGAGCTTTGACAAAAATAGCATTTATTTATTTATTTAGATAAAACCAGACAACCTGCCAAGCCCTGAATCAAATTGGGGGATGTATTAGACTTTTAGACAAAGAATCTCCCAATGTAGCTACTTTAGCCATTTTACAAAAACCCATAATGCATGACCCTAATAATCTTCTTAACTTTAGAATTTGGAAAACTCAGCATTTCCTGTGAGGTGTGATCTAGTGTACAACAAACGTTCACTCTCACACACAGAAAGAACTAAGGTTTGCAGCCCCTTATGGTTTGATTATTAACCTGACGTGTGTGTGTGTGTGTGTGTGTGTGTGTGTTGGGGGTGGGGGCTACTGTGAAAGGAAAGGATAAAGAAAACTCAGCAAATAAAGGTTTTCTACTCATGTATCTATTTGCAATTCTTTTGTCTATGTGTCTTTTAAAAGAAGACATACAAATGGCAAATAGATGTATGAAAAGGTGCTCAACACCATTGATCATCAAATAAATGCAAATCAAAACTAAAATGAAATATTATTTCACCCAAGTTAAAATGACTTTCATTCAAAAGACAGGCAAGGATGTGGAGAAAGGGGAACCCTAGTACACTCTTGGTGGGAATGTAAATTAGTACAACCGCCGTGGAGAACAGTATGGAGTTTCCTCAGAAAAATAAAAATATTACCATATATTCCAGCAATGCCCTTGCTAGGCATGTACCCAAAAGAAAGGAAATTTGTATATCAAAAAGATATCTACACTCTCATCTTTATTGCAGCACTATTCACAATAGCCAAGATTGGGAAGTATCCAAAGTGCCCATCAACAGATAAATGAATAAAGTAAATGTGGTATGTATACACAACGGGGTACCACTCAGCCATGAAAAGAATGAGATCTGGTCATTTGCAAAGTGGATGGAACTATGTTCTGTGCGGGAAGCGAAAGGGGGGAGAAGAAAAGACACACACACAATACCTTTAAGGATAAATAACTTTTATCCCACGTAAATGGCAATGCAGATATAATAAACAAATGATATAATAAGCAAATTGCAATGGGAATGGGAGAAGGGAAATATACATACATACATATATATATACATATATATGTATATATAGATATATATACATATATATGTATATATAGATATATATACACACACACTCACCAGACTATGAAAGATTCATCACCAGAACGGGAAGCAACAGCCCGGGTTCCAGAGTCGGCCACTCGTCTGTCCACAGAGGAAGAGAGGTCTCATGAAGCTTTGGTGCGGTCTGGGACCCTAGCTCCTTTTGTAACAAGTTGTTTGGCATGAGGCCCAGTCACGAGGTCCCTTCGAGACTGGGCTCAAGGAACACAAAAAGGTCAGCTTTTTTTGCGATTGTCTGTTGTTTTTCAATAACTAACATATAGGAATAGATTGAAATAGAGATTTCTCCACAACAGCACTGGATGAACACCTCAAGGGGCTCATACAACATATTCCAGTATTTGGTGACTATTGTTTGTGTCCATGTTCAACTGAGTTCAAATTTAATATGTAACTTTTCCTCCACAAACTAGAGGACATTATGTTATGTAAAAGTCTATGCATGTTAAGGACATGCACAGAAAGTAAAACTTCACATATTCTCTCTCATTTGTGGAAGCCAAATATAAAACAATTGAACTCATGGAGACAGAGAGTAGAATGATGGTTAACAGAGCTGGAAAGGGCATTGGAGGGGGCAGTGAGATGGTTAATGGATACAAAAATAGAGTTAGCATGAATAAGATCTATCATTGATAGCACAACAGGGTGATTACAGTCAACAAAAATTTATTGTACCTTTAAAAATAACTTAAAGATTATAACTGGAATGTCTGTAACACAAAGAAATGATAAGGTGTTGGCGGGGCTCGGTGGCTCACAGCTGTAATCCCAGCTCTTCGGGAGGCTGAGGCAGGCGGATCACGAGATCAGGAGATCAAGACCATCCTGGCTAACATGGTGAAACCCCGTCTCTACTAAAAATACAAACAAATTAGCCGGGCGTGGTGGTGGGCACCTGTAGTCCCAGCTACTCGGGAGGCTGGGGCAGGAGAATGGCATGAACCTGGGAGGCGGAGCTTGCAGTGAGCCATAAAAATTAAAAATTTTAAAAAGATCCATAGATGAATAAAAAATATATTTAAAAATAAAACAAGGAAAAAAGAAAGAAAAGATCCATTTTTAATTACTGCCTTTGTCTATCAGTGTTTGGAGAATGAATATCTGGCAGAAAAAGGCTTGCTGTGTTTAACATCACTATTTCTAAAACCTTCAGACTGTGACCAGCAAAAGTGGCACTGAATGCTAAACCAAAAGACACTGTTACATGCGGTTTTCCCTCTCTGGCCAGCCAGACCGCGGGTCTGAGGTCCACTTGCCAACGTGATACCTGGCTGACAGTTTCATCTACCAACAGAATGGGGTCCATTATGGAATGTTCTCTTGCATCTTCAAATTCTTCCTCCTTCTTCTCTCTTCCCCTCTGCCTGCAAAGCCTGCAAGAAAGACATACAAGATAATACTGAGGGATACGAACAAAAGTAGCTCCACTATTGCCTCCAGTAGTTTAGGTTGCAGCTAATTGGCGAGAATGAAATCCTCTGTATCTAGCAACTCCTCAGTGCTTTGCGTAGAAGACGCCCCATCTCAGGTTACGAAAATCTACAGAAAGGAGATATTTAAAAAGAGAAAAGGAAAATGTTCCTAGCAATTATAATGTCTCTCTTAAACAGGGTCTTCGAAATGAGGAGAATTCAAGTAACGTGATTTGCAAATTGCAACATGAAACATAAAATGAACAGAACAAATGAAGAAATCTAGTTTAGATACTCCATGGAAAAAGATGAGCAAGTACCTGGATAGCTCAGCTGGTAGAGCTCTGAGGGTCCAGGATTCAAGTCCCTGTTCAGGCGAACTCTTTATCTATTTTACTCTAGATCAGGAGTCCCCAACCTCCAGTACACAGACCAGGTACCAGGCAGCGTGGCAGGAGAGCCAGCAAAGCTTCATCTGTACTTATACACCAACTCCCCATAGCTCTTATGACCACCTGAGCTCCCCTGCCTCCCAGGTAAGCGGAGGCATCAGATTCTCATAGAAGCCCAAATCCTATTGTGAACTGCGCATGAAAGGGATCTAGATTGTGAGCTTCTTATGAGAATCTAATGCTTGATGATCTGTCACTGTTTTCTATACTGCCAGATGGGACCGTCCAGTTGCAGGAAAACAAACTCAAGGCTTCCAGTGATTCTACATTACGGTGAGTTGGATACTTATTTCATTATATATTACAATGTAATAACAATATAAATAAAGTGCACAATAAATCTAATGTGCTTGAATCATCCCCTATCATCCCCCCAGTCCCCGCTCCCTCATCCATGTAAAAAATTGTCTTTCATGAAACGGTCTCTGGTGCCAAAAAGTTGGGGCACTGCCGCCCTAGAGAGTTTATACCAATTAAGCACAG
>NW_026653152.1:0-15959 GCF_009828535.3 Hylobates moloch
CCACATCTTTATTGTTTTCATTACTTTTCTATAACTTGAGAAAACTGATATTTCACCCTTAATGCCTTTCACCTGATACTTTAGCAAATAAATTATGCATAGGGAGTGTAAGTAAATCACTGCAATTCCTTATCCATTACCACACATATTTATGGATGAAAAAAATTGATGCATAACTTGCATTGTCTTTTTCCTTTTAAACTTGTGGAAAATTAGTGGCTAAACTGAGAATTAAGGAAATCAAATTCAGATTTTTCGAGATTCTCTGATTAATCAAACATTGCCCTTTATATTTGGCAAAATAGTCGTTAATGACATAATTTGAATTTTGTGACCCATTAAAATGTTCTTCGGTCTTCTATATTAAAAAAATGGTGCTTGTGTTACATCTCACTTTATTCTTTTATGAAACATTAGGAGTAGGAATGCTTTTATGCTTACTGAATTCCTCATTAAAAAAACTATGTTGGTGACAGTGAATGTCTCTCAAAATAAAGCTGTGAGTATTTTAAATGGACAGAAAACTATTTTCTGCTGGGTTTGCATGTGTTTATAGATGTTGAAGCACTTAGAAATGTTTTTTGCTTTTAAAAATGACTTTCTATGTTTTCCCAATATAATAATCACTAAGACATGTTCCCTCGTAAAATTGATCATTTTCAAATCATGAAAATAATAATATATTTTGACAATTCATTAGTATAGCAGCTTCATTTATTTGGCAGCAGTGTGATAGAAGGCTGGCGCTGAGCTCTGAATGGAGAAGGGTGAGTCTCTTTTCCTGGCTACCTGCTAGGATGCTGTTTTAGAACCATCTCTTGGCACTTCCAAGTAAAAGCCAGTTTCATGGGCCAATGTGAATTGTTTTTAAGGGTTTTTTTTTTTATTTTATGGCAGCATTATTTGTTTTTCTTCTACCTTGATTTTTGAGCTTCTGTCAATGTTTCATTATTATGAGGAAAAAAACATTCACCTGGAAACATTGTAAGGATGAATGAAGAAAATTTATTATCAAAACTTGTATTTTCATAATTTCTTTGTAAGTTTATTCATGAGTTACAGTTTTATTGTTTAGGCTAAATAGTTTTTATCTTGTGGAAAGTGAAGTCGTGGCTTGGAAGCACTCAGTCACTCAGGCTAGAAACTGATCTGTTAT
The DNA here is from genome assembly GCF_009828535.3 of Hylobates moloch. Classification (NCBI taxonomy): domain Eukaryota; kingdom Metazoa; phylum Chordata; class Mammalia; order Primates; family Hylobatidae; genus Hylobates; species Hylobates moloch. The sequence goes on from NW_026653152.1 coordinate 1,157, forward strand.
TCTTGACTTTTCTACCTCCTTCATCAAAGCATATCCATTCTTTTCCAGAAAATTCCCTGAACCCATCTATTGCCTTCCTTTCTACATCCGTTACCCCTACTTTACTCAGGCTCTCACCTTTCCTCACCTGGATGTAACATTGCCTACAGTATTCTTTCAGTTAGTTGCCAGTCCCTCCCCTTTCTAATTATTTCCCCACACGGCTTTGTTTCTCAGGTGTAAACTGGATTATGTCAGTTCTTGCCTCACATCTTTTCATGATTTTTCACTGCCTGCAGAGCATGGGATACAGGCTTCTCATCATCTGCCTTTCTTGTGTTGTATCTAACAATCCCCCTGCCCCCCAGCTATCTTTAACTAGTTCAAATAGGTGTTAAGTAGCTGTGATGTTTATTATCACCTCCTCTAATGCAGACATAAGTAAGGCTTTCTGATTATAGATGAGTAGAGGAGAAATGCCATTCCTAATTCTGATACTTAACATCTTCATTTCTGTCATATTCATCCCCACCCCCATGGGTTCCATACTTGCCCACACTAGGCTGGTGGCCGTCTTTCTATATGTCTTTTTTATAGAGTTTTTATTTTTTATTTTTGAGACAGGGTCTCATTCCCTCATCCAGGCTGGACTGCAGTGATGTAATCATAAATCACTGCAACCTCAAACTCCTAGGCTCAAGCAATCCTCCCACCTCAGCCTCCTGAGTATCTGAGACTACAGGTGCGTGCCACCACACCTAGCTAATTTTTTTTTTTGTAGCGATGATGTCTTGCTATATGTTGCCCAGGCTGATCCCTAACTCCTGGGCTCAAGCGGTCCTTCTGCCTTGGCTTCCCCAAGTGCTGGGAATAGAGGCATGAGCCACAGGGACTGGCCAAAAATATTTTTAGAAGTTTGATGTCTGCACAGTTTAAGTTTACTTATATTCTCTCTGTACGCATTTATACCAATAAAGACTTTGCATTCATCAGTGCTAGCATTCCCTTACTTTTTTTCTTTTTTTCCTTGAAATTTAGCTCTTTTGTATATTCTAGTGAGGTGTGGAAGAACAAGCATTTTATACTGTCATTTAGGCAAATGTATATGTCCTCTTTATATGTCTTCTCTTTGTACTTAGTACAGTATGCATTAATCTGGGCTGAGAACAACTTCCTTGTGGCATAGTAATTTGGCTTCATTTACTCAATAACTATAATTCTGTTTGTACATCATTTTATCATTTACAGAGGCCTTTCATATTTGTTTATTTGATCTGAACAATCCTGTTACATCATTGTAATCACCACCTTCAGCTGATAGACTAAGAAGCTGAGACTTAGAAGGGTTAATGGCACGGCCTAGTACTTCCCATCTGGGTGATGGCTTCTCCACAGGATCATGCTGTGGTCTCTCTTACAATCCTGTGATTTCTGTACTTACTGGTCAAGACTGCAATTGCTCTGTGTGCTGGAGTATGCTTCACTGATTTTATTTAGCACTTTGGATACATTATTTTATTTGATTTCCCCAGTATTTCTGTTAATTAGGCAGGGCTGGCATTATTAGTGCCATTTTACAAATAAGGATGGTGCAAATCAGAATGGTTAAGTGACTTGTCCCAGTTTGCAGAACTGGTATTTAAAGAACAAAAACCAGCTGGGCACAGTGGCTCACACCTGTAGTCCCAGCACTTTGGGAGGCCAAGGCGGGTGGATCACGAGGTCAGGAGGGCGACACCATCCTGGCTAACATGGTGAAACCCCGTCACTACTAAAAAATACAAAAATTAGCCAGGCGTGGTGGTGGGCACCTGTATTCCCAGCTACTCGGGAGGCTGAGGCAGGAGAATGGTGTGAACTTGGGAGGCGGAGCTTGCAGTGAGCCGAGATCGTCCCACTGCACTCCAGCCTGGGCGACACAGCGAGACTCCGTTTCAAAAAAAAAAAAAACCAAGAACGTGTCTTCATATGCCTAGCCTACTGCCATTCCCAATGCCCCATGCTACCTCTTTGCTCTACTGTAAGACATGTTGGAAAAAGAAATAACATTTTTATTCCTGAGATTTCACTGAAACAATTATCTGGTTATGCTGTGTGCTAAAGCCTAAAACATTAAAGTTAAATGGCAGCTATCAATTTAACTTTGCATGAGTTTTATATGCCATTGTGCTACTGCAATTAATGAAATGCATAGAATCTAATAACACATTGTCAGAAAGGTGTTACTCAAGGGAAAGATAATAAATACAAGGCAAGGGAAAATAATACAAGAGGAGATGTGTTTTAGGATATGGTCTTATAGGGGAAGAATAATTTTTTCTTCAAGCCCTATAGGTTGGAAAGGACCCATGTAATAAAAGACAGATTAATAGGAGAAAAACAAACAAGTTTATTAACATTTTGTATCAGTTTTCTGTGCTTATAACAGAATATCTGAAATTGGGTAATTTATAAAGGAAACAAATTTATTTCTTACAGTTATAGAGGATGGGAAGTCCAAGGTCCAGAGGGTGCACCTGGTGAGAGCTTTCTTGCTGGCAGGGACTCTCTGAAGAGTCTTGAGGTGGTATAGGGTATCACATGGCGAGGGGGCTCAGTGTGTTAACATGCCAGCTCAAGTCTCTCTTCCTCATTTTGTAAAGCCACAAGTTTCCCTCCCATGGCAACTCATTGATCTATTAATCCTCTATCCATTAATCCCACCTCTCAATACTGCCACATTAGGGATTAAATTTAAACATGAGTTTTGGAAGGGACAGATATTCAAACCATAGCACATGTGTGTGCTATGGAAGGCATATGCATGGAAAACATCCAGAAAGTAAGTAGTTCTCAAAAAAGGTGTTTTCGATTCAAGTTTATATAGCAAATTCAACTAAGAGCGATAAATTTCTGAAGTGACATGGCAAAGGACAAGGACTTTGAGTCTCTTGTGGCAGCAACTTGTGAGAAGGCAAATAAATGGCAGATAAAGACCAGTTGGTAAAGCTTGTTCATATAGTTTCCTCTGGTATCATCTCCACATAATAAGAATCTGAAGTTATCTTCACTGATCAATCTTTGTTCTCACTGGTAAAGGTGGGCAGGATGACTTTTGTCTTTGTAAATCTATGTTTTGCTTTTAGGCAGATAGAGGGAGGGCAGAGAGCTTTCCTGAATCTGCTTCTTCTTAAATTGCCTTCGCTCAATAATCCTTCATATTCTGGGGGTGGCATCTTCTGGTTTCCCTCAGTATTAGTCTACTCATTCTGCTCTCGGAGTAATTCTCAGATCCTTCTTAGCCTGTAGAAGGAGGACTTGCAGGGAGGGGAAATCTGTACCTTTTTTTTTCTTTTTTTTGATACAGGGTCTCACTCTGTCACCCAGGGTGGAGCACAATCTCAGCTCACTGCATCCTACACCTCCTGGGCTCAAGCCATCCTACTGCTTCAGCCTCCTGAGTAGTGGGGACTACAGGCACACACCACCATGCCTGGCCAATTTTTGTATTTTTTGTAGAGACCAGGTTTTGTCATGTTGCTTAGGCTAGTCTTGAACTCCTGGGCTCAAGCCATCTGCCTGCCTCAGCCTCCCAAAGTGCTGGGATGACAGGTGTGAGCCAGCTATATTGTGGTTTTGCTTCATAATCCATACCCATTGTTTAATCAGTAAAATTGATTGATTATGGAAACAACAGCCTGTCTACAGAGCATCTTGAGCGTATATGTGGCTCAGCAGGAAGAATCTGTAACTGAGCAGATAGAAAGTAGTATCTGAATTGTTTGTTTGTTTGTTTGTTTGAAACAGAGTCTCGCTGTATAGCCTAGGCTCAAATGCTCAGGCGTGATCATGGCCCACTACAGCCTTGATCTCCCTGGCTCAAGCAGTCCTCTTACCTCAGCCTCCAGAGTAGCTAGGACTACAGGCATGCCACCATGCCCAGGGTTTTTTTTTTTTTTTTTTTTAATTTTTATTATTTCTAGAGACAGAGTCGTACTCTGTTGCCCAGGTGGAATTCTTTATGATCATAATGACTTCACTCCAGGACTTCCCTTTAGTTGTGGTATTTGTATAATCCTTGGTTTGATTGTGGATTTCTATGTAATCTAGCAGCTGATTTTTGCTATGTCACATCTGCATGCACCTGAGTCTGTGTTCATGGAGGTGGGCATGAGTAGTGTGTTGTGTCAAGGAGGTGAAACATCACTGAGGTGGGTGGCTTTAGGTAGTATATACCAAGTTATGTTTCCTAATTTGAAGATAATCATGCAGGAAAATTTATTATAGGGAAGAGGATGATATGGTGCAGTGAAAAAATGGGGAATTAGGAATCAAAAGGTTTGAGTTCCTACTGCACTGCTGACTTGCTTTCTGATCCTAACAAGTTTCTAACTCCTCCAAGCCTCCATTCATCAAATGATATATGGAAACGCTCTCTCAGGGGGTTGCAAGGATCTAATTAGAGGCTATTGAAGACTCTTTGTACACTGTAAAATGCTATTCAGATATTATTTATTTTAATAAACAGTGATTGCTTTATGTCAGGCTCTTTAACAAAAATTCTTACAATTCAGACCTCCTATCAACACTGCAAAGCAGGCATTATTATCACCATTAGTCAATAAGGAACCTGGCATACAGAGAGTAACTAAGTAACTTGCTCACCTGCTACTTTTAAGTGATGATTCCCAATTTAAGTTCCAGCTGCTTTTTTGCTATGTTGTCGTGCTGTTAATAAAGGATAAATGGTAGAGGTTTGAACTTTAACAACAACTTGGATTATGCATCTAAAAAAATGGAAGTGGTGCTCTAGACTAGGAGTCAGGAGGTTCATACCGTTACTATATTTTTGTATTATTTTGGGGGAAGTTACTTAATTTCATTAAATATGTTTAAAACACTTGGCTATGTTTCTGCTAAGGTTTATATGTAAAATGCTTTCTTATTTTAATCATTTTCAAAATTTAAAAACTTTCCTTCGAAGGGATCAAAAGTATTTTATGAATCTGTTTTAATATATATTTTTCTTTTTTTAAAGTCATTCCTACACTGGCCAAGATTACAGTACCCAGGGAAATGTTGGGAAGATTTCTTTAGATCAGATTGATTCGGTAAGTGGCACATTCTTTTAAACTTAGAACATTATCAATGGAGGGAACATAGATTTTCTTAAAGACTTTTGGGTGAGGAGATAGAATATTATTTCACTGCTTGCTGATTAATTTTAAAGAAAATCCCAGCCGGGCGTGGTGGCTCGTGCCTGTAATCCCAGCACTTTGGGAGGCCGAGGTGGGTGGATCACGAGGTCAGGAGATCGAGACCCTCCTGGCTAACATGGTGAAACCCCGTCTCTACTAAATATAGAAAAAATTAGCCGGGCGTAGCGGCGGGCGCCTGTATTCCCAGCTACTCGGGAGGCTGAGGCAGGAGAATGGCGTAAACCCAGCGGGTGGAGCTTGCAGTGAGCCGAGATCGCGCCACTGCAATCCAGCCTGGGCGACAGGGCAAGACTCCATCTCAAAAAAGAAAAAAAAAAGAAAATCCCATGCCCTACTTATATGATTTTTAAAAAATCATAGGAAAATCATTTAATCAGAAAATTATCTGTACTTTTATGAAAACAGAATTTAATCAACTATTCCAAAGAGGACTTCTTTTAAATAGCTAAATGGAGTTTGTGTTTACATTTAAATACTGTATACATTTAATAAAGGGGGAATGGAAAACACTGAGTGTATTAGTTTGTCAGGGCCGTCATGACGACAGAAATTTATTTTCTCACAGTCTAGAGGCTCGAAATCCAAGATCAAAGTGATAGTAGGTTTGACTTCTTCCAGGGCCTTTGTTGTCTCACAGATGGCTGCCTTCTCCTTGCGTTCTCCTGTGGTCTTCCCACTGCTTGCATACATCCCTGGTGTCTCTTGTTTTCGTAAGGACACTGAGTACGTGAGACCAGGGCCCCACCCCCGTGGCCTCCTTTAATCTTAATGATTTCTTTAAAGGCCCCATCTCTAAATATAGTCACATTTGGAGCTACTAGAGGTCAGGACTCGATATATGAATTTCAGGGGGAGAGGACAATTCATCATCTAGTGTAGGCTACAAGATTAATAGATAGCTTATTTTAGCATCATTTGACTTTGTGATTCCATAGGGTAGCGTATTTTGCCATACTTGTAGAATTTCTCTTTAATACATAACAGCATTTGCACTCCATACACAAAGGGAAAATAAGCCAGCCATAAATAATCTTGGGTTAGATGACTACCAAATTATTCACAATAAATGAAAAATACACAGGGATTTTAGTGCTTGGAAACAAGAACTGTAATAAGACTAGTAGAGAAAGACCGTGAGTTTGCATCAGAATGAATAGGTCATCTTCCATTTGAAAAATTATAAACAAGTACTTGCAGTTAATATGTCTAGAAATAACAACAGGGTTGCCTACTTTACACAGTTGATTTGTTGATTTGAAGTTTGTTCTCAAAGATGTCCCATCTTTTAATTTTTTATTAAACACTTATCTCTAACAGTCCCTCTTCTCACTTCCACTCATGTGATTTGTGCTTATATAATGTGAGTGGTTGGAGGTTAATTCTGTTCCTAGTTCTAGTTAGATGTTTCCCCATTCACAAGCAAATGTGAATTTGGTTGGATACTGTTGGAGTTCATAGAAATATTAATTCATTTAATGGATATATATTGAGCCCATCAGTTATGTAGCAGCCATTGTGCTGTGGATACAGAAGTGAGGAAAACAGAAAATGTCCCTGCCTTCATGGACCTTACATGAGGGAGAGGGACAACATGATAAATAATAAAAGAGCAATATAATGTTAAGTGCTATGATGGTGATCCTGTCATGGGTCTGTGCCTGAGACCCCGTGGTGTGTAATACAGATGTATCTTTTTTTGGACCGCCTCCTAACTCTGTATCTATATTGTCAACAGCATGTCATTTGCATATCCCTCGGTATTTGCAACTCTTCTCCAGATGTTTTCTTTAGTTTTTTCTTCTATCAAATCTGGCTTTCTCAACGCTGTTTCCCCTGTGGCCCTCTTCAAGTAGAGACAACTTTCCCCCCGAGTTCGTATATAGGTGTGCAGTGAGTGTCTTTCTTGGTCCACATTTCTCTACCTTCCATTGTTACAGCTCCAGCTCCTTTAAAGCCCTTGTGATCTTACTACATCATCTGAGACCTCCTTTGTTGCTATTCTACCCCCTCCCCCCACACCTGTATTTGTTGATGATTTGAACACCTAGCTAATGGTCTTGTTTACTGGCGCTATTCTTGTTATTGTTCTTGCCTCTGCTAGATCCAAGTTGATAATTTATCCCCTATCCTGGACTTATGATTCTTTTGTTTGCTTGTTTTCCATAATCATTTTTCTATCTGTATATAGCCAGACACTATCTTTTTAACTTTTATTATTTGGACTACTGCCCACACCTCTTAAGTATCCCTCCTGCTTCCATTCTTACTCTCATATAGTTTTTTCACTACATAACAGCCAGAGTTCTCTTTGTTTATTGAATCACATCAGTCTTCTCGTCAGAACCCTCCAGTGGGTTTTCATCATATGTAGACTTAAATCCAAGCTCATGTTATGGCCTCTGAAGCCGTATGTGCTCATCATTTCTGTTTTATCTTCTGCTCCATTCCGGCTCACTCACTTGCTCTGGTCACATGGATCTTATGCTGTCTTTTAGCACACCACGTTTATTCCTTCTCAGGATCTTCATTTCACTAGAATCCAACTTCTTTCTTTGTCTTACTTGAAATGCCATCTCCTCAAAAAGGCTTCCCTGGCCACCCAAATTGAAGTACCTCTCCCCTAATCACACTTGATTTCATTTCTCTATTTCATTTCCAGTGCTTTGGCATCAGATGTTATCTTTTTAATGTCTGTATTCATTGTCTGTCTCCTCCTATTAAAATATAAGCTCTTTGAGGACAGGGTTTTTGACTTCTTTGTTCACTACTGGTTCCCCAGGGCTGTACACATAGTAAGTGTTAAATATTTGTTGATTGAATGAATAAAAAGTAATCAAGGAATGTGCCAAAAGAAGTAGAAATTGATTTGGGTCTTGAATGATGACTTGGCTTTGGCTACATGGCATGTGCATGAGAAGGGTGCACCAGGTAGGGCTAGCAGAGTGAGAAGAATGAGAAGCTATAGAGCATGACTGCGTGGTCATGGGATCGTGAATAATCAAGTGGACTGGAGCCGAGGACTCATTTTGGTGTAGTAATAATATACTGGGCTCTCCCGGGCTCCCTGTCACAGTGCTTCTGTGGTGCTCAAGTTTTGCCCTTGTTGGAGCCCTCATTTTATCATTTATTTCATGTGTTTAACTTACATAGTAGTGAATATAATAATTGTTGTGTCTTTTTCCTTAACTGAATTAAAGGGGACAATTAGGTCCTAGCTTATTTTCCAGAACACTTAATAAATCATTGTTCTGTTAGGTATAATTGAAAAGTAGTTATTGGCCAGGCGCAGTGGGTCATGCCATCTGTAATCCTAGCACTTTGAGAGGCCAAGGTGGGAGGATCACCTGAGGTCAGGAGTTCGAGAGCAGCCTGGCCAACATGGTGAAACCCTGTCTCTACTACAAATACCAAAATCAGCTGGGCATGTTGGCAGGCACCTGTAATCCCTGCTACTCAGGAGGCTGAAGCAGGAGAATCGCGTGAACCTGGGAGGCAGAGGTTATAGTGAACCGAGATGGCACTGCTGCACTCCAGCCTGGGCAACAGAGTGAGATTCCATCTCAAAAAAATAAAAAAAGAAGAAAAAAAAAAGAAAAGTAGTTACCAGATATTGAGGAAACCTTGCATGTTCATACTAAGGATGTTGAATATTGATTGTATGGATTAGAACAATGTTTAGGAAAAAAATCAGATATTAATATGAAGGAACAAAAATGGTCTCATGAAAATGAGCTGAAAGGCTTTCTAGTTAGTTCTACCAAGCGGGGATATAGGTCTGAATGAACTAGACTGGGGATGGAAAAATTCAGAAGTTGTTACTGTAAAAGAATGAAGAGAAACTGGATGGTCACTAGAGGGAGCAGCAAAGTCAAGCAAAGTGAGACCTGCTCTTTCTTATAGATGAAGTGAACTTGCTAAGGCATGTGTGAGGGAGTGAGAATTTAAGTCTTGGGAGGATATTTAAGGAAGTCATAGAGAATGCAATTGAAACCGTAACTGAAAAATTAAAGTAGGCAATGATATTTCATTTTTGGCACTAAGGGAAAGACCTACACTTTGTTCCTTTTAACTTGATTTCTTTAACATATTTATTTGAATTTTCCTTATGAGAACAGTTTCTCTTGTTTTGTGTTCTGCTTTGTATTTGAGTTATCTTAAAAGTTCATCCACTATTCAGCAATTGTACTTTTATCTCAGGGAAATGAAATCTTATGTTCACATAAAAACCTTTTCAAGAATGCTCATAATAGCTTCATTTGAAATAGCTCAAACTGGAAACAACCCGAGTGTTCTTCAATGAGTGAATAAATAAATTATGATACATTCATACCATGGAAAACTAGTTAGTAATAAAGAAATGAGCTTATATACAACTTAGATGAATCTTGAGGGAATTCTGCTGAGTAAAAAATGACAATCTCAAAACAATATATATTATATGATTCTATTATATTTTACTCTTTAAATGACAAAATTACAGAGATGGAGAACCAGATCAGTGGTTGCCAAAGATTAGGGAGCTGAGGGAGAGGAGCAGGGTGCAAGGATAGATGGGGGTGGTTATAAAATCATGAGAGATCCTTGTGGTGACAGAACTGTTCTTCATCTTGACTGTGGTGGTGGATGTATGAACCTACATGTGACAAAATTGTATAAAATTTAATACGGAAGTAAGTGCATGAGTCAACTGAGGAAACCTGAATAAAACTAGTGGATTTTATCAATGTCAGTATCCTGTTTGTGATAATCTACTGTAGTTGTACATGATTTTATCTTTGGGAGAATTTGGATATGTGCTATCTCTTTGTATTATTTCTTGTAACTGTATGGGAGTCTATAGTTAACTTCAAAGAAAAAGTTTAATTAAATTTAAAAAACAGGTAAAATAAATTTTAATAGTATGTTATTCAATCCAAAGTATCTAAAATATTATATTAACTTGTAACCAATAAAAAATGTTAATAAGAAACATCTTATACAATTAAGAGTCATCTGTAACCACAGTAATAAAGTAGCACTTTCTTATGGTGTTTGTTTTTTTATTCCAATTAAACTGAATTAGCAACCATAACAAATATTACAGGGGACCTGATAAGTCTTCCATATAACTTAAAACTCAATTGTTTTTTCTTGTAGCTTTCTACCAAATCCTTCCCACCTTGTATGCGTCAGTTACATAAAGCCTTGCGGGAAAATCACCATCTTCGTCATGGAGGCCAAATGCAGTATGGCCTATTTCTGAAGGGCATTGGTTTAGCTTTGGAACAGGCATTGCAGTTCTGGAAGCAAGAATTTATCAAAGGAAAGATGGATCCAGACAAGGTCATTTTGAAAAAAAATATCAGAGTGGTACCTGATATTTTAATTTGGTCTGAAAATGAAACGGTCTATTTTTTTTTTAAATATGTTCCCTGCAATGTAGTTGAAAATTCTAAAAGGATAAATGTGTTGACAATTCAGTTTAGATAAAAAGAAACTTGCATATTAATCTAATACAAAAGATTGGGAAAGGAATGTTTTCCTTTGTAGGTATACTGTCAGTAGTAATTTTAAGACTGAAATTGCTTTCAGAGTTATATATCTGTAGGAATGTATGTGTGTCTATACATATGCACATAATTTTTTGAGCACTGGAAGATATCATGAACAAATAAAATGAAACAATTTAAAATATTTTCTATTATGTTATGCAGAATCTTTTATAAACTTTTTTTTTTTTTTTTGAGACAGGTTCTTCCTCTGTTGCCCAGGCTGGGCTGGAGTGCAATGGTGCAATCGTGGCTCACTGCAGCCTTGACCTTTGGGCTCAAGTGATCCTCCCACTTCATCCTTCCCAGTAGCTAGGGCCACGGGTGCATACCATTATGCCTGGCTATTTTTTTTCTTTTTTAAATTTTTTGTAGAGATGGAGTCTCACTATGTTTCCCAGGTTGCTCTCAAACTCTTGGGCTCAAGCCATTCTCCTGTCTTGGCATGCTGAAGGATTGTGATTACAGCTGTGAGCCTGAGTCATCATACCCAGCCTACAGAAGATTTTTAGATAGACAATAATTACTATAAACCTGAACAACTTTTTAAAAACCCTATCCGCAGTGCTTATATTCCCAATCCTATGCCTTATTTCTCTTTAATAGTGCCAGCTAATAACATTTTCTTGGAAATATGATTTCTTGCCCCTTCTATGCCATGACACTGTGGTACAAAGAACATTTTTTACTGTTTATTTCTTGATTTGCTGCCTCCTAAAAGTAAATTATAGAAGACAGAATATTTACCAGGTACATTTTATAGTACTTTATTATGTTTTATGTTAGTTTGCAAGCATTGCCAAAATAAAATACCACAGACTGGTTGGCTTAAAAAGCAGAAGTCTATTTCCTCACACTTCTGGAGGCTGGAAGTCCGAGATCCAAGCATTGGCAGATTTGGTTTCTCCTGAGGCCTGTCTCCTTGGCTTACAGGTGCTCACATGGCCTTTTCTCTGTGCGTGTGCATCCCTGGTGTTTCTTCCTTTTCTTATAAATACACTAGTCTTATGGGATTAGGGCCCCCCTCATCTCATCTCATTTAACCTTAATTATCCCTTTAGAGGGCCTATCTCCAATTACAGTTGGATTTGGAGTTAGGGGTTCAACAAATGACTTTTAGGAGATCACAATTCAGCTCATGTCTCTAGCTATATATTTTATTAAAAAGCTCAGATTTTTAAAAATAACATTACAAAGAGCTCTTACAGTTTTTTCAGATTTGTTTTAAAAACTGTCTTCATTGACAATTATCCATAGAATCTTAATGAAGTCATTTAATAAGATTTTCTTTGAGCAGTTTTGGATAATGTTTTTTATATTTCTTTTAAAGAAAATTAAATTAAAGGTAATTTATTCTAATTATAGAAAATATGACAAATACAGAAAAATTCACCTGTTATCCTCCAATTTGAAATAATTACTGTCAACATTGTAGCCTTTTACTCTAGTCTACAGAACTAAACACCACTGATTTTCACCATTATAAAAATTGTCATTATATTATTATTATTTTTCCGTATTTTTGACCAATCTTTGAAAATATCTTAACGAGTTACATAATATATCCTTTGAAAGTGATGTAATTTGTTTAATCATTCTATTGTTGGATATTTGGTTGTGTCTAATTTGACTCTGTTATATATGTTACTAATATAAATAACAGAGTCAAATAGCTAATATCCTGTGGACATAGATAATTGATTATAGTTTTGATTATATTGTGTATATATATATACACACACACACACACACACACACATACATTCACCAGGAAATAAAATTATAAGAAACTACACACAGCTGGGCAGGTTGGCGCACGCCTATAATCCTAGCATTTTGGGAGACCGAGGCAGGTGGGTCGCCTGAGGTCAGGAGTTCAAGACCAGCCTGGCCAACATGGTGAAATACCGTCTCTACTAAAACTACAAAATTTAACTGGGCATGGTGGCAGGTGCCTGTAATCCCAGCTACTCGGGTGGCTGAGTCAGGAGAATCACTTGAACCTGGGAGGTGGAGGTTGCAGTGAGCTGAGATCGCACTACTGTACTCCAGCCTGAGTGACAGAGCAAGACTCCATCTCAAGAAAAAAACAAAAGGAAATTACACACTATTTTAAAGTTTTAATGCATGCTGTGAAGTGACTGTTCAGAAAGGTTTTAAATTAGACCCTCTTCAAGCGATGTGAGAATTTTGCTCTGCCATTGACATCATCATGTATTATTAATTTAAAACAGTTTTTGATCTTTTTATTAGGAATTTGATGTCTTAGGTAGATGTATTAGGGTTCTCCAGAGAAACGGAACTGTGTGTGTGTCTGTCTCTCTGTCACTTACACACACATGCACACACACTCTCTCTCACACACACACACACAGCGAGAGAGAGATGGGGGTTATGAAAGTTGACAAGTCTCAAGATCCGCAGTTGGCAAGTTGAAGACCCAGGAGAGCCAATGTTGTAGTTCTAGTCTGAGTCCAAAAGCCTGAAAACCAGAAGAATGATAGTGTACAAGTTGATCCTTGAAATACACAGGTGTGAACTGCATGGGTCCACTTATATGTGGATTTTTTTCAATAAGTATATTGGAAAATTTTTTGGAGATACTCAACAATTTGAAAAAACTTGCAGATGAACCACATAGCCTAAAAATATCAAAAAAAAGTAAGAAAAAATTAAGTATATATGAATGTATAAAATATATACTGGTCTTATTTACTAACATGAGATATACAGAAATCTATTGCATAAAGTTAAAATTTATCAAAACACATGCACACAAATGTACAGACCATACATGGTGCTATTCCCAGTAGAGAGAAATGTAAACAAATGTAAAGATGCAGTATTATAACCTACATAAAATTAACTGTAGCACATTCTGTACTACTATAGTAATTTAATAGCCCCACCCTGTTGCTATTGTGGTGAGCCTATAAGAGTTGCAAGTATCCACTTAAAACGCTCTGTGATGCTAATCATCTCAGTGTGAGCAGTTTGCACAGTAAATTGTATATTACAGTAAAGTGATCTCTCACAGTTCTCGGGTATTTTTCACCGTGTTTAGTGCAATATCATAAACCTTGAATAACACCATGGGGCTCATAGGAAGTGTCACTAGTAATGCTGGAAATGCTTCCCCAAACCAGAGAAAAGTCATCATATTACAAGAAAAAGTTGAATTGCTTGATATGTAACATAGCTTGAGGTCTCCAGCTAAGGTTGACTGCCATTTCAGACAGACGGTTCATCTTGTAAATAGATAATGTAAACTTATGGTATCGATCAATGTAGTACAGAACTGTAAATGTATTTTCTTATGACTTTCTTTCTCTTTTTGTATTTTTAATTGAGACGGGGTTTCACCATTTTGGCCAGGCTGGTCTTGAACTACTGATCTCAGGTGATCTGCCTGCCTCAGCCTCCCAAAGTGCTGGGATTACAGGTGTGAGCCACTGTGCCTGGCCTATTATGACTTTCTTAATTTTTTTCTCCAATTTACTTTATTGTGAGGTTACAGTATAATACAGTGAATATATATAATATTCAAAATATGTGTTAATCAGCTGTTTATGTTATCGGTAAGGCTTATAGTCAACGGTGGGGTTTTAGTTGTTAAGTGTTTGTGGAATAAAAAGTTATACATGGATTTGTAACTGTATGGGGTGAGGGGTGGAGGTTGTTGCCTATAATCTCTGTGTTGTTCAAGGGTCAGCTTTAGTTCCAGCTCAAACGCCAACAGCTTCAAGACCCAGGAAGAGTCAGTGTTTCAGTTTAAAAAATGAGGTCCCAGTTTAAGGAAGTCAGACAGAAGGAAATTCCCTCTTACTCACAGGAGGTCAGGCTTTTTGTTCTGTTTAGGCTTTCAACTGATTGGATGAGAATTATTCACACTAGGTAGGGCAATCTGTGTCACTCTAACTACCAATTCAAATGTTAATCATATCCAGAAACATCCCCTCAGACACACTCACTGTAATGTTTGACCAAATGTCTGGGCATCTCATGGCCCAGTCAAGAGCTGGGTTGTTTTTTGTTTGTTTGTTTGTTTGTTTGTTTTTGAGACAGAGTCTCGCTCTGTCACCCAGGCTGGAGTGCAGC